>NC_092388.1:18491834-18794864 GCF_030028105.1 Mobula birostris
TCATCTCCTTGGTCTTGCTGACATTGAGTGAGATTTTATCGTTATGGCACAACTCAGCCAAATTTTCAGTCTCCCTCCTATATGCTGTTTCATCACCACCTTTGATTCAGTCAACGACAGTGGTATTGTCAGCAAATTTTAAAATAGTATTGGAGCTATAGTTATCCTCACAGTCATAAGTATAAAGTGAGTAGAACAGGGGGGATAAGCACATAGACTTATGGTGAACCTGTGCTAATGGAGATTGGGGTGATGTTGTTGCCAATCCAGTCTGACTAGGATCTATAAATGAGGAAATCAAAGATCCAGTTGCACAAGGAGGTGTTGAAGCTTATTGATTAGGTTTGAGGGGAGTATAGTATTCAATGCTGAGAAGTCATCAATGAAGAGCATCCTGATGTATGCATCTTCACTGTCTAGATCTTCTAGGATTGAGTGAAGAGCTATTGGCCTGTTGTGACTGCAGGTAAACGAGAATGGATCCAAGTCACTTCTCAGACAGGAGTTGATATGTTTCATCACCTACCTCTCAAAGCACCTCATCACAGTGGACTCGTTCTACAAGATGATTGTCACTAGGGCAGGTTATCACATTCTTCTCAGGTATCAGTATAATTGAAGCTTTAAATCAGGTGGGTACCTCAGACTGCTGAAGCAAGAGGTTAAAGTCATTGTGAGGACTCCAGCCACCTGATCAGCACAGGTCTTCAGTGCTCGGCCAGGTACACCATTTGGATCGGGTGCTTTCAGTGGGCTTCTCCCTTCTGAAGGATATTTTTACATCAGCCTCAGAGACTAGTATCAGGGGCTGTGCAAGTTTGGGAAGCTGTGGAGTTTGCGAAGGTGCCTCCATTTTTTGTTGGTCAAAGCAAGCATAAAAAGCACTGGGCTCATCTGAGAATGAATCCTATGTGGCTTGGTTTCACTTTGTAGGAGGTGATGGCATTCAAGCCCTGTCACAGCTATCGAGCATCCTTCAGTGATTCAAGTTGGGTCCAGAATTGCTACTTCTCACATAGAACCATAGCGTCCAACAGAAGAACAGCACAGAAACAGGCCTTTCAGCCCATCTAGTCCATGCCGAAACCATTTAAACTGCCTACTCCCATCAACGTGCACTAAGATCATAGCCCTCCATACCCCTACCATCCATATACCTATCCAAAGTTCTCTGAAAGGTTGAAATCAAACTTGCATGCACCACTTGTGCTGGGAGCTCATTCCACACTCTCATGACCCTCTGTGTGAAGAAGCTTCCCCTCACTTTCCCCTTAAACTTCTCACCTTTCACCCCTAACCATGACCTCTGGTTGTAGTTCCACACAACCTCAGTGGAAAAAGCCTGCTTACATTTATCAATCTATACCGCTCATTATTTTGTATACTTGTATTAAATCTCCCCTCAATCTTATATGTTCTAAGGAATAAAGTCCTTACCTATTCAATCTTTCCTTATAACTCAGGTCCTCCAGACCTGGCAAAATCTTTGTAAGTTTTCTCTGCAATCTTTCAAACTTGTGTATATCTTTCCTGTCGGTAGGTGACCAAGAATACATATAATACTCAAAATTAGGCCTCACCATGTCTTATACAACTTCAATATAACATCCCATCTCCCGTACTCAAAAACATTGATTTCTGAAAAACGATGTGCCAAAAGGTTTATTTATGTTTATATCTACATGTGACATCACTTTCAATAAATTATGGACTTGTATTCCCAGATCCCTTTGTTCTACCACAGTCCTCAGTGCCCTACTATTCACTATGTAAACCCACCCTTGTTGGTCCTACCAAATTGCAAAAACCTCACATTTGTCTGCATTAAATTCAATCTGCCACTTTTAAGCCCATTTTTCCAGCAGATCACTCTACAAACTGTGATAGCCTTCTTCACTGTCCACTACACCCCAATCTTGGTGTCATCCACAAATTTGTTAATCCAGTTAACCACATTATCATCCAGATCATGACAAACAACAACTAACCGACCACGCACAAAGCCACACTGACTAACCTTAGTCAGTCCATGTCTATCCAAATACTTACATATCCAGTCACTTAGAATACCTGCCAATAACTTTTCTATAACTGTCAGACTCACCAGCCTATAATTTTCTGGTTTATGCTTAGAGCTTCTTTTAAACAGCAGAACAATATTGGTTATCCTCCAATCCTCTGGTACCTCTCCTGCCGCTAAGATTGATTTAAGTATCTCTGCTAGGCACCCGGCAATTTCTATACTTGCTCCCATAGGGTCAGAGTGAACACCTTGTAAGACCCTGGGAATTTACTCTCCCTGATTTGCCTCAGTATAACAAACACCTCCTCTATAAGCTTACGAGGTGCCAGACCATCTACTGAGAGCAATGGAGTCCAGCTATACCAAAACCATGGCGAAAGTTGTATCACCAGACGGAGAAACAGCAGTGTTCGAGCTCCTAGCTGGTGTGCTGCAAGGAGACACTCTGGCACCCTACATCTTTATAATCGTCCTTGATTGCGCTCTGCGTCAAGCTACCAAAGATCATGACAAGCTCGGTTTTACCATAAAACCAGGGCGAACCAAAAGGGTCAGACCAGTTACACTCACAGATCTCGATTTTGCAGATGACATGGTCTTGCTCTCTGACCAGATGGAGGAAGCACAGCAGCTACTGACAAAAGTGGAAATTGAGTGCAATAAAGTTGGACTTCACCTAAACACTAAAAAGACAGTGTACATGGTGTTTAACTGCGACGAAGGTACTCTCAAGACCGTAGAGAATGATACCATTAAGAAAGTCTTTGGCTACAAGTACCTCGGGTCAAAAATAATGAGTTCGGAGAAGGACATAAAGATACGGAAGGCGCTGGCGTGGAGGGCTAAGAATGACATGAAGGAAATCTGGGTCGAACCTGACCAGAGGGCTTAAAAAGAGGATTTTCATAGCAGTCACAGAGTCCATTCTCACATACGGATGCGAGACGTGGACACTCACCAAGACGATGCGATGGTTGCTATGCACGAATGCTCCGGATGGCTCTTGACGTGAGTTGGCAACAGCACATGACGAACGTCGAGCTCTATAACAACCTACTGATGCTCACCACTAAAATCGAGGCGAGAAGACTGCAACTAGCGGGGCACTGTCTACGCCACCCCGAGCTACCTGCCAGCCTAGTCATCATATGGGAGCTCAAGCTCGGGAGGATGAACCCTGGGCGCCCTCCCAAGACTATGGTCAACATGCTCCTAGAAGACAGCGGCACGGCTAATGTAGATGAACTGAACACACTGATGAGGGAGAGGGAGAAGTGGAGAGTCCGTCATCGTGCCCGACACCGGTCCCCTCTGCCTGAGTCGACGTAGTACTAGTAGTCCTCTGTGATCTGTACAGGGTCCATGAAGTTGATGGCACTTTGCCTCACTGCTATAGACTCTGTGACCATCTTCTGAGTAAATACAGATGCAAAAGTTTTATTTAAGATCTCACCCATCTGTTCTGGCTCATCACATGAATTGCCATTCTGATCTTCCAAAGGAGCAATTTTGTCCCTTGCAATCCTTTTGCTCTTAACATATTGTACCTGTAGAAGCCCTTGGGATTCTCCTTCACATTGTCTGCTAGAGCAACTTCATACCTTCTTTTAGTCCTCCTGATTTCTTTCTTAAGTGTTCTCTAACATTTCTTGTACTCCATAAGCACTTCATTTATTCCTACCTGCCTATACTTGCTGTGCACCTCCTTTTTTCCTCGTAATCAGAGCCTCAATATCTCTTGAAAACCAAGATTCTCTACATCTTTTATCTTGACCTTTTATTCTGACAGGCTCATACAAGCTTTATGCTCTCAGAATTTCACTTTTGAAGTCCTCCCACTTACCAAGTACACTTTTGCCAGAAAACAGCCCGTCCCAATCCACACTTGCCAAATCATTTCTGATACCATCAAAATTGGCCTTTCTCCAGTTTAGAATCTCAACCCAAAGATCAGAACTTTCTTTATGCATACTTACTGTGAAACTAATGGCATTGTGATCAGTAGATACAAAGTATTCCCTTATGCAAACTTCTGTCAGCTGCCCTGCCTCGTTCCCTAGTAGCAGACGTAGTATTGCATGTTGTCTCGTTGGGATTCTACATGCTGATGAAGGAAACTTTCCTGAATGCATTTGACAAACTCTATCCCATCTAGTCCTTTTACAGTATGGGACCCCCAGTCAATATGTGGAAAGTTATACTCGCCTACGATAACAACCTTATGTTTCTTGCAACAGTCTCTAATCTCTTTACAAATTTGTTCCTTTAAATCCCTAGCACTGTTGGATGGTCTGTAATATAGCCCCATTAACATGGTCATACCATTCTTATTTCTCAGTTCCAACCATTTCACCTCACTAGTCAAGTTCTCCAGCCTGTCCTGCTAGAGCACTTCTGTGACGTTATCCCTGACTAGTAACACCACTCTTCCTCCTTCAATCCCTCCCACTCTGTCACGTCTAAAACAACAGAACCCCAGAATATTGAACTGTCAGTCCTACCCCTCCTGCAACCACGTCTCACTAATGTCTTAATTCCAGATGTTTATCCATGCCCTGAGTTCATCCGCTTCTCCTATGATACTTCTTGCATTGAAATATACACAACTCAGAACATTAGTTGTACCATGCTCAACCTTTTGATTCCTGATTTTGTCTGTGATCTTACCAACATCCGTCTCCACAACCTCTCCACTATCTGTTCTGGCACTATGGTCCCCATTCGCCTGCATCTCTAGTTAAAACCCCACCATGCAGCATCAGCAAACCTTCCCACTTGGATATTACTCCCCCGCCTGTTCAGGTGTAACCGTCCCTTCTGTACAGGTCCCACCTTCCTCAGAAGAGAGCCCAATTTTCCAAAAATCTTATGCCCTCCCTTCTACACCTACTTCTTAGCCGTGTGTTAAACTGTATATTCTTCCTAGTTCTGGCCTCACAAGCACGTGGAATGGGTAGTAGATCTCAGGACAACTCCCTGAATTGCCTATGCAGAATCTCGTCATTCGTCCAGCCACGTTATTGGTACTTACATAGACCACGACCACTGGTTGTTCACCCTGCCAACTGAGGATGCTGAGGACCCAATACAAGATATCCCAGACCCTGGTACCCGGGAGTCAACATACCATCTGGGAATCTCATTCTCACCCATGGAACCTGCTGTCTATCCTCTGAACTAACAAATACCCTATCTCCACAGTGTGCCTGTTCTTCCCGCTTCCCCTCTGAGTCATTG
Organism: Mobula birostris; assembly: GCF_030028105.1. Classification (NCBI taxonomy): domain Eukaryota; kingdom Metazoa; phylum Chordata; class Chondrichthyes; order Myliobatiformes; family Myliobatidae; genus Mobula; species Mobula birostris. The sequence continues at coordinate 18,497,095 of NC_092388.1, forward strand.
AGCCAGAGACGCAACCATTCTGACTTTTCTCTGCTAGATTATTCTTAACCCCCCCCCCCCCCGCCCCACCAAAGTGATATACCTCTTGTTGAAAGGGATGGTCACAGGAGTACTCTGCACTGGCTCCATAGACATTTACCCCTTCCTGTCACCCAGTTTCTTGTGCCCTGCATCTTGGATGTCCCTACCTCTCAATATGTCCTATCTATTATCCCTCCAGCCTCCCAAAAGATCCGAAATTCATCCGATTCCAGCTCCAACTCCTTAATGCAGAGTTTTAGAAGCTGCAGCTGGATTAGATTAGATTAGATTATGAGGACACGCAGTCCTCTTTTATTGTCATTTAGTAATGCATGCATTAAGAAATGATACAATGCTCCTCCAGTATGATATCACAGAAGCACAAGACAGACCAAGACTGAAAAACTGACAAAAACCACATAATTATAACATATAGTTACAACAGTGCAAAGCAATACCATAATTTGATAAAGAACAGACCATGGGCACGGTAAAAAAAAAAGTCTCAAAGTCTCTCGAAAGTCCCATCATCTCACGCAAACGGTAGAAGGAAGAAAAACTCGCCCTCCCATAAACCTCCAGCGCCACAAGCTTGCCGATGCAGCACCCTGGAAGCACCCGACCACAGCCAACTCTTGAGTCCGCCGAAAACTTCGAGCCTCCGACCAGCCCTCCGACACCGAGCACCGAGCACCATCTCTGCCGAGCGCTTCAACCCTGGCCTCGGCCGCCAAGCAATAGGCAAAGCCGAGGATTTGGGGCCTTCCCCTCCGGAGATTCTCGATCGCACAGTAGCAGCGGCAGCGAAGCGGGCATTTCAGAAGTTTCTCCAGATGTTCCTCCGTGCTTCTCACATCTGTCTCCATGAAATCAGGATTGTGCACGGTACCCTACTTAACAAATACAGATGCACTTCCTGCAGGTGTAGTCAGAGACACTGGAGGTTTTCCCACATCCCACAAGAGGAACATGCATTCAACTATCCTGCCTGGCATCTCTACTGTCCTATCTGAGCAAACGTAAAGAAGAGAGGGGAAAAAACACTATCTGGAGCTTTTTTTTTGCTTTCTCTGACTGAAGCCTCAAAATCACCATTGTAACTCTGTCCATTCTACTGGTGGCCCTGCACTTGCCCCTGACTTTAATTTGTTCTTGCTTATCAGTCCCAAATGCTAATGGGTCACTGGTTAGAGCTCCAAAAAACTACATCAAGTTGCTGCCTTTTATACTCCGTCAGTGGACCTGAGTGAAATTCCCTCCTCTCAAGCTTCTGATCCCCCAATTGGTCGCTGGGCAGAGCTCCATGAGGTGGCTTTCTGGAGATGGTGCCTGGGCATCTTGTGATTAACTTGGTCATCAGAGCTGAATGCCACTGATCTGGCCCTCAGCAGATTGCAGATCTCATGGTTCATCCAGGGCTACTCGATAGGGAAAGCTGAATGACTTTATGGTGACACACTCGTTTTTGACTGTTTTTATAAAGTCCATGACAACTGTTGTATTTGTTCAGATCCTCTGATGAGTCCTTGAACCCAGCACAATCTACCAACTTGAAGCAATCCCATAGCTGCTCCTCGGACTCCTGCAACCACCTCTTTGTTTCCTTGTCTCGGGAGCCTTGCTCTTCACACCCTGTCTCGATGCAGGTAGGAGGAGGTCAGCCAAGTGGTCAGATTTCAGAAAGTGCTGTCTAGGCATGGAGTGGTAGGCACCGCTAATTGTATTATAGCAGTAGTCAAGTGCATTGGGCCCCTGGTGCTGCAGATGATCTGTTGATGATAGCTGGGCAGAGATTTCTTCATAGGATCCTGACTGAAGTCCCTGGCAGTGATTTGAAAGGTGTTGAGGTAGGTTGTTTCTTATCTGCTAATTGCTGCGCATAATACATTCAGTGCTTGCATAACATCTGCCTTTGGCAGTATCTAAACTGGAGTCAGGAACATAGAGGAGAACTCTCTTGGTAAGAAACATATTGCGCACTTAAACATCAAATGTTCCAGGTCAGGGGAACAAGAGTGTGGTAAGACCACTACATTCGAGCACCACAATGAGTTCGTCATGAAACACGGACCCCCATCTTCTGCCTTCTCTGAATCAGCAATCCAGTCCATCTGGTGTATTGAGAAGCCCTCGGGTCTTACCAACATATCCGGAGTAAGCCATGTCTCCATGAAACCCAGAACGCAACAATTCCTTATTTTCCTGCAAAACAGCAAGGCTCTCAGTCTTGCTAACAAGATGCTGGGTGGAGGATGTTCCATTTCCCTGCATTTCAGTCTGACTCAGAGTCCTCCCTTCCTGCCTCTCTTTCAACATGGCAATGTATCTTCATCACTTAAAGGTGCTGTACCTGCATGCTTGAGAGTTAAGTCTGTCAAGTCGTACAGAAGACTGAAATTGCTAGTTCATTGAAACAGTTCAAAAGTATATTCCTTAAAGGGGAATTACAGGCTTCAGTGAATAATTCAGAAAAAGTTTTGTTTACACATGTTTCAATGTACACGTGATAGATAAGCTTGACTCTTGAATCAACTTCTGACTTAGAAATATTGAAAAACTTTACTTCCATCACCTTTTAAGGAAGGTAATTCTAAAGGCTCACAAACTTTGTAAAGAATTGAAGAGGAAGCTTGACACTAAAGCAAAGCGGTAGGGACAGTTTAGCAGAAAAAATATTTGACTAGTAAATTGCAAAATAACAAAACACGAGAAACCACAAAACAAGAGCGAACAGACACCTAACACAACAAGGCAACAAAGTAACTGAAGGCTGGAAGCAAATGGTTGAAGCTGGCTGGTTCATATGAGTGAACAAGGAATGGGGATTAGAACTGGCTCTAAATGGGCAGCAAGTGATGGGTTGGAAGTGAAGGGATATGGGGAAAAGACAAGATTTGGGGCTGAAACTAAATTTGGATCAGCTATGTTGAAATAGCGGAGCATTCTTGGATGGTACAAATAGCCTAATTCTGCTCCTTTATCTTATAGAAATGAGTGATATCTGTTCCTGTTAGCTGAGTGGAGTCTAGGAGGTACCTTCCTGTGTAGGCCTGACAGGACTTCCCCTTCCACAGCTGGCACCCGATGGCCCAGGGCAATTTGAATGAGTGAACATTGACTCCTCCAATGGGAACAATGATGGTTGGTAACAGTGAAAGACTCTAAAGGGTGAAAATAAATACCTGTGGCAGAGATGGTGTGTAGGTTGCTCAGCCCAGAGAAGATGTCTTCCATACAGAAGGGTTAGAGGTGGTGAGGCATCACAGAAGCCTCTCCACTTGCTGATTGGCTCTGCCTGACTGTCCATTGGTCTGCAGATGATAGCCAGAGGGAAAAACCCACTACTGCACGGAGGAGGAAGCAGAAGGCCCACTGGAATATGAGCTACATGTTGGAGAACCAGGTACACCGTGTCATGATCACCATGACCCAATCAAAAGGTGGTAAACCAGTGATGAAATCCCTGGTGGTATGGGAACAGCAGGGCCCACGTGAGCCCAAAGGGCCTCTCTGGTTGGAGGAATTGGTCTGGGCACATCGAGAGCAGACAGTGACGAACTGACATCCATCTGCGGTCATGGTGGGCGTCCAGAAACAGAGTGGCAGAAAAGCCAGAGTCCGTTGTGCGCCTGGATGCCTGGAAGGAAGTGAAGAGTGGGCCCACTGGAGTGCTTTGGAGTGGAGTACTCGGCTACTGGCATGTACAGTGGTTGTCAGGTGTGTCGGCTGGAGCAGGCTCATACTCCAGGGATTGGCAGATCTGGTCCTAGATGATCAAGGTGAGATCTGAGAGGACGGAATGATGGTCTGAGGGTCATTCTCCATCTCAGCTGGATTGAACTAATATGACAGGGCATCGTTCCCCTTCGTGTTCTTGAAGCTGGGTTGGTTGGAGATGGTCAAGTTGAATTGCTTGAAGAAGAGGGCCCAGAAAACCTGACATGGGTTGAGTTGGGAGGGTCTTTTGAATTAGTATTTGATTCTAGTGGTCAGTCCTAATCAGGAAGGGCTTGATGTTTTTGCCATCACCCAAAGTCTCCGTCCCTCCAAGGCCCATCTGATGACAAGTAGCTCCCTGTTTCCTACTCCGTAAAGGTGCTGCGTAGAGTTGAACTTGCGCGAGAAATTGCAAGGTTGTATCACACCATTTGGTCCTCGCTGCCCCGGTGCCATGTCAGATGCATCGATCTCTTCCACAAGAGGTCCAGAGGGATTCCAATGATGGGGAATGGGGAGGGGCAGTGGTGAAGCCTCTCTTAGGCTCCTTGAAAGCATGGTCTGCAGTAGCAGACCAAGTTGTCTGTGAGGCAGGTGATTTGGTGAGGGAGCTGAGAGGAGCAGTGATTTGGTTGTAGTTCCTGATGAAATGGCGGTAGAAGATAGAGAAACCCAAGAACCACTGTAGCTGTTTGAGGGAGTGCGGTCTGGTTCATTCAACGATAGCACACACATGCTTATGCCTTGGGGTGAAAGAACATAACCCAGGAAGGAAATGACTGGGGTGTGGAACTGGCATTTCTCTAACTTGCAATAAGTTGGTTTTGAGAAGATACTGAGGGAATGCATAGATGTGACAGACGTGGTCATAGGGTCCTTGGGGAAAATGAGGATGTCATCGAGGTAGATGAACACATACTTTTGTAGCATGTCTCAGAGGATATAACCATATAACCATATAACAATTACAGCATAGAAACAGGCCATCTCGACCCTTCTAGTCCATGCTGAACTCTTACTCTTACCTAGTCCCACTGACCTGCACTCAGCCCATAATCCTCCAGTCCTTTCCTGTCCATATAGCTGTCCAGTTTAACTTTAAACAACAACATCGAACCTGCCTCAACTACTTCTGCTGGAAGCTCATTCCACACAGCCATCATTTTCTGAGTAAAGAAATTCCCCCTCATGTTACCCCTAAACTTTTGCCCTTTAACTCTCAACTCATGTCCTCTTGTTTGAATCTCCCCCACTCTCAATGGAAAAAGCTTATCCACGTCAACTCTATCTTTCTCTCTCATAATTGTAAATACCTCTATCAAGTCCCCCCTCAACCTTCTACATTCCAAAGAATAAAGACCCAACTTGTTCATCCTTTCTCTGTAACTTAGGTGATGAAACCCAGGTAACATTCTAGTAAACCTTCTCTGTACTATCTCTATTTTGTTGACAACTTTCCTATAACGTGGTGACCAAAACTGTACACAATACTCCAAATTTGCCCCCACCAATGCCTTGTACAATTTCAACATGACATCCCAACTCCTGTACTCAATGCTCTAATTTATAAAGGCCAGCATACCAAAAGCTTTCTTCACCACCCTATCCGCATGAGATTCCACCTTCAGGGAACTATGCACCATTATTCCTAGATCCCTCTGTTCTACTGCATTCTTCAATGTCCTACCATTTACCATGTATGTCCTATTTTGATTAGTCCTACCAAAGTGTAACACCACACACTTATCAGCATTAAACCGCTTCTGCCATCTCTCAGCCCACTCTTCTAACTGGCCTAAATCTCTCTGCAGGCTTTGAAAACCTACTTCATTATCCACAACTCCACCTATCTTACTATCATCTGCATACTTACACATCCAATTTACCACCTCGTCATCCAGATCATCGATGTGTATGACAAATAACATTGGACCCAGTACAGATCCCTGAGGCACACCACTAGTCACTGGCCTCCAATCTAACAAACAGTTATCCACCACCATCCAGCCACTGCTGAATCCATTTTACTACCTCAATATTAATACCTAATGATTGAACCTTCCTAACTAACCTACTGTGTGGGACCTTGTCAAAGGCCTTACTGATATCCTTACCGAAGGATCTTGTTAATGAAGGCTTGGAAAATGGCTAGACTTTTGGAAAGTCTGAAAGGCTTCACCAAGTATCTGTACTGGCCAGTGGGTGTTACGAACCTGTCTTCCACATCTCCTCTGGTGGATGCAGATCAGGTTGTATGCTCTCTGTAGATCCAGTTTGGTGAAGATCTGGGCCCCACAGAGTGCTTTGAATGCACTATCCTTCAAGGGGAGAGTGTATTAGTTCTTAATGGTGATTTTGTTGATTTCAATCTTTCTTTTTGATGAAGAGGAGTCCTGCACCGGCTGGGGATTGGGACGGTCAAATAAAGCTGTGCTGTAGCACTTCGGCGATGTAGTCATTCACGGCTTGGGTCTCAGGAGGGGAGATGGAGAACAGATGACCTCAGGGAGGGGTGGTAGCAGGGGTGAGATCGATCATGCAGTCGTGTGGTCTGAGGTGGCAGGGTGCAGGCATTCCTTTTACTGAGGGCAATGGCTAAGTCATGATATATCTGAGGGAGTTGGGTGAGGTTGCAAGTTTCCTCTATCTCCATGGACTTACGAGGTGAAGACATCTGAGGTTGCAGGTAGGTGGTCCGACAGGTGGGTCCCCGACTCAGCTGTGAACTGGATGACCAGGTGAAGTGAGAGTCATGAGTGGAGAGCCAGGGGTAACCCAAGATGAGAGGAGTGTTGGTTGAGTCGATAAGGAGGAATTGAATGGACTTGCATTGCTCTCTCATGCACATGTGCACATGCCCTGTACTTACTCTGACAATCCCAGACCCTAAGGGACATGCATCAATGACTATGATGCAAAAAGGATGAGAGACAGGCTTCACAGGGAGTCCCAGCTGCACACGCAGAGCCGGGTCTGGAAAGTTGCCTGCTGCCCCCGATTCCACTGGAGCCTGTTATGTGCATAGAGCCACCAGAGTGTGCAGGAGAGCAGAGAGAGTGAGACAGACTATGGTGCTGGCACAAGTGGCTGGGCAGAAGCTTACCAGATAGAAGGCCCCTCATCATCTCAAATGGTGTCATTTTCCCAGCTGCTGTGGGAATTGGATGATCGGTGACTCAGTAATAAGTGTACAGGTTGTTTCTGTTATGCTGTTGGGGAATTAAAGGAGCTCCCTGGGTTCAGGTGGCATTGAAGATTGGGGAATTGCAGCCTAAAATGGTTCTGGGAACGGATCTAGGATCCTGGTTGTTGACCTGGAGGACCGTGCCATAAAACACTTGTCAGTTCAGAGGGCCAGAGTGAATGATGAGGCTTGAGGCCAGTGGGCAACTCCCAGGTAGACAGTTCATCTTTCAAGCACTCTGAGAGACAGTAATGGTGAAGGGCCAGCAGTGCTTCCACGTTCAAGCCATACTCTACCACAAGCGTCTTGAATTCCACTGAGTAATTCAGCACCGACCATGAGCCTTGAAGCAGGCAAAGCAGCTGATCCACTGCCCCTCTTCCACTTCCCAGATGACTGATAACCCAGCTCATCTCAACGGTAATATCTGCATATTTATTGCAAACAGTGGTTTTATTGTCGCAGTTAGCAACGACCAAGATCAGAGCTTGCCCAGTCAAGAGAGAAATGACAAAGGCAATTTTGACTCAGCCTGCACTGGAAAAAATCCCATATCCTGATGAAGGGTCTCAGCCCAAAACATCAACTGTTTACTTTTTTTCCATAGATGCTGCCTGATCTGCTGAGTTCCTCCAGCATTTTGAGTGACAATTGGTTGAGGCTGGCTGGTTCATATGAGTGAAGAAGAATTGAGGATGATAGCTGGGTTTAAATAGGATTCAGGTGATGATTTGGAAACAAGTGGCAGATGGCTCCTATTAGCTGGGTGGAGACTGGGGGGTGCCTGCCTGTGCAGGCCTGACAACTTTTCAGAAAACTAAAAAGAATGCATAAACCAACTCACAATTGTTCCTTTTAAGACCATAAGGTAAAGTCCTTCAGGACCTGGGGACACGTCAGTCCACAAATCCAACAGTTTGCTTGGTACTACTTCCTGGTGATTGTAACATCCCACGTTACTCCCTCCCCTCCAATTCCTGATCGACAGCTGTTTCTGTCATGTTATCTGGATCTCCCATTGTGAAGACTGATACAAAGTGACTGTTTTATTTATCTATTATCTCTTTGTGTTTAATTATTAGTTTTTCATCATTACTTTTCAAAGGATCAATGCTCCCTGTGTTAAAATTTTACTTTTATAAATATCTGTCAGAATTCCTATTGTCTATTTTTATATTTCTGGCCAGTCTTGTCTCCAACTCCAATTTTGAAGACAAAATTGAGATATGTACATAATTTAGTTGGAACATTGGAATGAATAAATAAGAAGAGGCCTCGGCTTTGAAATTCTTCTTCCAGGGAAGAATCCACTAAGTGTGTCCTGAGTGCAAGGATCTGCCACATGACGATCATGCTCCATTACAAAGTGAGCAGAGGAAAATAGCGGATCCAGGTCACAAGTCAAGGGAGTGGGGAATCAGAAGAGAGACTGAGTTGAGGTGGAGAGAAGATGAGATTGGAGAAGAGGGCTGCTGATGCTGTCAAAGGGGATTGGTGGAGAGGTAAATCATGATGGATAACTGGGGTTGAGTCAGGATTGTGCTCAGGGTTGGAGGGGAGCGTGGGGTTTGATGTGTAGATGGAGTGAAGGTGAATGAGGCGTATAAATAGGTTTGATGTAAGTAGGTTGGGTGGGACTACAACCAGAAGTCATGGGTTAAGGGAGAAAGGTGAAAAGTTTAAAGGGATCATGAGGGGAAGCTTCTTCATTCAGAGGGTTGTGAGGGTGTAGAATTAGCTGCCAGCGCAAGTGGTGCATGTGAGTTTGATTTCAACGTTTCAGAGAAGTTTGGATAGGTACATGGATGGTAGGGGTATGGAGGGCTATGGTCCCAGTGCAGGTTGATGGGAGGAGGTAGTTTAAGTGGTTTTAGCATGGACTAGATGGACAGAAGTTCCTGTTTCTGTGCTACACTTCTCTCTGACTCTGTGACTCCATTCTCAACCACGCAAAATTCCCTTGGAGACAGCAAAAGTGGCAGATTGCTCAGTCAGCCTAAAAGCACAATATCAAAATGTAAATTACAGGCTCCAATTGCACACAGATTAATAGTAGAAGTGTATTTTAAAGAAGAAGGAGAGGAAGAATAAGAACATCACCAAAACAGATTAAATGGTCATTCTGGCAATTGTACATGGGATCTACTTCAAATACAAGCCTAGAGGAGAAGAAGCAGCTTGTATATATTACCCAAGGGTATTGCTTCCAAAATACTGTGTTCTTGCATCCTGTTTGCAGTACCTGCATGGTTACATTCAGTTTTTTTTTTGAATTATTAGCAGGGGTTAACATAATCCCTTTTGCACTATCTAAATAAGAAATTTATTAATGAAATAAAATTCAAACAAATTCAGAGTTTATTGGCTTCCCAACAATTTCATGAAGGAGTACAACATTAAATATTGCCACCAACTTCTACCCATTCCTTCATGGGTTAAAGGATGTTCAGTTATTGTGTGTCCCTCCATGGTCAACCAGTGTAGAGAGAACATTGTGTGAAATAGCTTAAATTTCACGTAATCACCAAATGAACATTTTATGTTCGCCTGAGTTATACAAGGGAGAAAAGAATAAATGCTGTAATCTATACAGGACATCCACTGTAATCTGAAAAATGAGTCTCTGAATTTCAATTACTTCAAACATGCTCAGCAATTTTGAGTTGTATACCTGACCATGTAATAATAAAACTCAAAATGTATAGGATAATGTCACTATACAGTACTGTGCAAATGTCTTAGGCATATATATATATATATATAGCTAGGGTGCCTAAGACACAGAAGTCTTAGTAATTTTATGTACTGCACTGCACTGCTGCCACAAAAATTCATGATAAATATGAGTGGTCATAAATCTGATTCTGACATGGTTCTCTGCTGTTGACTGAGAGTGGGAAGGGGGCTGGGAGGGGAGATGGTTGGGAAAAGGGGAAGGGAGGGGGAGGGAATGGGAAGCACCATTTAGACATTTTGTCATAAGACCATAAGACATAGGAGCAGAATCAAGCCATCTGGCCCATCGAGTCTGCTCCGCCATTGAATAATCATGGTTGAACCTTTTTCCCTCTCCCCAGCCTTCTCCCCGTAACCATGTCCAGTCAAGAACCTACCAAGCTCTGCCTTAAATACACTCAATGACCTGGCCTTCACAACTGCCTGTGGTAACAAATTCCACAAATTCACCACCTTCTGGCTAAAGAATTTTCTCTGTACCTCTTTTTCAAATAGATGTCCCTTTATCCTGAGGCTGTGCCCTCTTGTCCTAGACTCCCCACCATGGGAAACATCCTTTCCACATCTACTCCGTCTAGGCCTTTCAACATTCAAAAGATTTCAATCAGCACCCCCTTCATCCTTCTAAGTTCCAGCAAGTACAAACCCAGAGCTCAAAAACGTTCCTTGTATGGTAATCCTTTCATTCCCGGAATCATCCTCGTGAACCTCCTCTGAACCCTCTCCAATACCAGCACATCTTTTCTTAGGTGAGGAGCCCAAAACTGTTCACAATGCTCAAGGTGAGGCTTCACCAGTGCCTCGAAAAGCCTCAGCATCACATCCCTGCTCTTGTATTCTAGACCTCTTGAAATGAATGTTAACATTGCATTTGCCTTCCTCACCACAAACTCTACCTGCAAGTTATCCTTTAGGCTGTTCTGCTCAAGGACTCACAAGCCCCTTTGCATCGCATCTTTTTGGATTTCCTCCCCATATAGAACATAGTCTGCACATTTATTTCTACTACCAAAATGCATGACAATGCATTTTCCAATATTGTATTTTCATTTGCCACATCCTTGCCCATTCTCCTAATCTGTCTACGTCCTTCTGCAGCCTAACTGGTTCCTCAACACTACCTGCCCCTCCATAAATCTCCATTTCATCAGAAAAATTGGCAGCACAGCCATCTATTCCATCATCTAAATCATTGATATACAGCAGAAAGAGAAGCTGTCCCAACATCAACCCCTGCAAAACACCACTAGTCTCTGGCAGCCAGCCAGAAAAGGATTCTTTTATTCCCATTCCTCATGATCAATAAACCAATTGTTTAGAATCAAATGACCTTGCCTGGTGTCTCAGGGTTGGGTGTGTCTACACCCACGCCACCCCCACCCCAAGTAGTTCTTCTTGTGACCTATTCCACAGCATTCCACTCTCACCATTCTCAAAATCCTTTGTTCCCACCAGATTTACAAACTTGCTCTCTGTTCCACGTTGACAAATACATTTCTGTGCAAAAGTCTTAGGCATCCTAGCTCCATATATATGTGCCCAATACTTTTTTCACAATACTTTAGTTACATCATTTTTTTCTAATTGTGATTCAATAGTGTTCAAGATTGATTTTTATTTATTTCTGTTTTCCGCTTTATTCATCAGTCATGTCAATTAACATTATTTGTCCTTCTGCCATGGATAACTCGACATTTCAACATATTCAGCTGCTCCAATTAAAACACAAATTTTTAAAAGCCTCCAGCTTCTGTTCTTTGCCCAAAGAAATTCCCTTGTCCATTTGGGATCAGATTGAAGATTGTTCATGTTTGTTTTTCAATCAGTTAATTGTTTTCAACAAGACAAATGTCCTTACACTTAGTTAGAGTGTTCTTTCTGCAAAATGGACACCCATCCATGCTACTGTGGAGGTTGTAGGCTTTGTATAGCTCATCCTTAAAATGTCAGGATGTCCTATTCCACTTAACATTCAATTAAATATTCTTAACCATTGTAGGAAATACAACAGTAAATTTGCACACAGTAATGTCTCAAATACAAAATAATGGAAAATATTGACTGTTTAATATCTTTTGGTGATGTTGATTGTGGATTTGGAAGTTAATGAGGGAGCCAGAGTCAAGCTGCAACAAAAATGCACATGGGGAAACTCAGCTGTTTGTTTTATCTAAAACGTGTGCTTTTTGTTATTGCAACAGCCCCGTATTAATGCACTGGAATGTCCACCACATGCTTTTGAAATGGGATGGAATCTAGGCACACTGAAATGATAACCATTTTCTTCTCTCCATGTCACTCAATTTGAGTGTAATGACAAACTCCTGCATCATGTTAAGCTGTTTGTTCAAATACCCACTCAGGACACATTACTGTTCCTATTGTACTGAAAAGATAAAATTGTACTTTTACCTGCAGCACCTGAAATAGACATTCTTAGCATGCTGTTTTGGTATAAATCGAAATTAAAGTGAGCATGTTGATGTGTTGCTCCAATTTATACTCTTGACTCTAATATTGAAGTGTTTACACAATGCTTCAACAATAAAGTGGACTAGCCTGGTCCATCTCCAATTTATGGAAACTGGCAGTGAGAATCTGTTGCAGATGATGGTTTTCACAAAACTACTTGCTCTTCTCCTTCTTTTAAATATACTGCAAATCAAACTTAACTAAACAGAAGTGAACAGTCCTACACTATTTCAAGGATTCTGTGGTTTGATGGTTAATATTCTGTGTGTTATCTGCCATTTGTGGAATTTGTTTTCTCTTTGTATGTTTTCTTGAATGGGTTCCATGATGTTTCTTTGTTTTGTGGCTGTCTGTGAGAAGATGAATCTCAGGGTTGTATATTGCACACATACTTTGATAATAAATGTACATTGAATCTTTGAATCTTTTAAAACATTTTGGTTAAAATTGCATTCCTTGTCTCTGATCTCCTGTGGGCAGTCCACACTGCACCTGATCCTGACCACCAACACCTTCACTACATCTGAACATCAAATCCATCATAGCTCTCCAATCCTGAGTACGATCCTGACTCAACCCCAGTTGCTGATCATGACTCACCTCTCCACCAATCCCCTCTGACAGTATCAGCAACCCTCTTCTCCAACCTCACACTCCCTTTTTCGCAAACCAAACCCTCTTCTGATCCCCACTCCCAGGACCTGTGACTTGAGTCCAATTATTCTCTTCTGCTCACTTTGTAATGGAACATGATCCTCCTGTGGCAGATCCTTGCACTCAGAACACACTTAATGCATCTTTCCGTGGACAGAAGGATTTTAAAGCTGATGCCTCTTCATAATTATTCATTCCAATGTTCCAACCAAATTATGTACGTATCTCAATTTTGTCTTAAAATTGAAGTTGTAAACAAGGCCAACCAGAAATATGAAAATAGATAATAAGAATTCTCAGGCTTTCACCCAGTTTTCAATTTTAACCCACATTTTGATGACGAACTCTGGTATTTATGTCCCTGTTGTTTTTGTCCCACCTGATTGGATAAGGACTAACCAATGAGGAGGGATGGACAACGGGGATATAAATACCACCAGACTAGATATGCCCAGGCATTACCCCAGATGAAGATGGCAGAGCTTGTCATTGAAACGTCGGTTAAAATCATATCTGTACCTGGCTGGAAGCCCGTTAATCATTTATTTGTCATATACACTGGGAAAGCACTAGATCCTTTTTCAATATCAATTCTGACAGATATTTACAGAAGTAAAACTTTACGCCAGAGAGCATTGATGCAATAGAAAGTAATGCTGAAGAACTAATAATTAAATATGTAGATCACAAAGCAGAAACAGCTGTCAAAGAGGAACTAGAGGGGAGGGAGGAACTTGGGAAATTACAACCACCAGGAAGTAGTACTGAGCAAATTGTACAATTTGTGAACTGACATGTTCCCAGCTCCTGATGGACTTTACCTTAAGGTCTTAAAGGAACAAGTTGTGAGTTGGTTTATGCATTGGCTTTAGTTTTACAAAATTCTTCATAAATAGTAAATGTGATATTCAAAAAGTGATGAAGATAGAAAGCAGGAGACTACAGTCCTCATGCAGGGTTTCAACTTGCAATGTTGACTGTTCCTTTCCTCCTACAGATGCTGCTCTGTCCATTGAGTTCCTCCAGTGGATTGTTTGTTAATCTTACATTAAAAAAATTAGATGAACTAGGTTTCATTCTGCTGGAAATTAGGAGAGTAAATAGATTTGATTGAAGCATGTAAGATCCCGAATGGCTGAGCCCAATAGGGAAAAGGTAATTCTGGATTGGTGTTGTTTAATGAACCAGATTTGATTAGGGAGCCTAAGGTAAGGGAACCCTTAGGAGGCAGTGATCATAATATGATAGAATTCGCCCTTCAATTTGAGTGGGAGGTGATAAAATCAGATGTATCAGCATTATAGTACAACAAAGGGAATTCCAGAGGCATGAAAGAGGCGCTGGCCAAAGTTAATCAGAAGAAACTCTAGCAGGGATGACAGCAGAAGAACAATGGCAGGAGTTTCTGGGGAAAAATTAGAAGATGCAGCATAGATACATCCCAAAGATGAAAATATATTCTAAAGGTTGGATGAGGCAACTATGACTGACATGGGAAGTGAAATACAACATAAAAGGAGAAGAGAGGGCATTTAATATTGCAAAAATTAGTGGTAGGTTAGAGGATTGGTAGAGGATTGGGAAGTTTTATAGACCATCATAAGGCAACTAAAAAGCCATAGGGAGAAAATAGATGCAGTATGAAGGAAAGCAAGCCAAAAATAAAAGAGGATACCAAAAGCTTTTCAGATATATAAAGGGTAAAAGAGAGGCGAGAGTGACTATCAGACTGCTGGAAAATGACACTGGAGAGGTAGTATGGGGGACAATGAAATGGTGGACAAACTGAATAAGAATTTTGCATTAGTCTTCACCGTGGAAGACACTAGCAGTATGATAGAAATTCAAGAGTGCCGGGGGCACAATTGACTGTAGTAGTTATTACTAAGGAGAAGGTGCTTGGGAAGCTGACAGATCGGAAGGTCGATAGGTCACCTGGACCAGATGGACTACATCTCTGGGTTCTAAAAGAACTATCTGAAGACATAACTAATGATCCTTCAAGAATCACTAGATTCTGGAATGGTTCTGGAGAACGGGGAAGATGTAGACATCCTTCAACTCTTTAAGAAGGGAAGGAGGCAGAAGAAAAGAAATTATAGGCCAGTTAGCCTAACTTCATTGGTTGAGAAAATGTTGGAGTCCATTATTTGGGGTACTTGGAGGCACATGTTGGCCAAACTCAGTATGGTTTCCTTAAGCAAAACTTGCCTGACAAACCCGGTTGGACTTCTTTGAAGAAACAGCAAAATAGCAATCAGGATAGATGAAGGAGAATCAGTGGATGTTGCTACTTGGATTTTCAGAAGGCCTTTAACAAGGTGCGACACATGAGGCTACTTAACAAAATAAGACTCCATGGTATTACAGGAAAGATGCTATCAGAATCAGAATCAGAATCAGGTTTATTATCACCGGCATGTGATGTGAAATTTGTTAACTTAACAGCTGCAGTTCAATGCAATACATAATACAGAAGAGAAAAAAAAATAAAATAATAATAAATAAGTAAATCAATTACAGTATACATATATTGAATAGATTTTATTTGTGCAAAAAACAGAAGTACTGTACATTAAAAAAAGTGAGGTAGTGTCCAAGTGTTCAATGTCCATTTAAGAATCGGATGGCAGAGGGGAAGAAGCTGTTCCTGAATCGCTGAGCGTGTGCCTCTAGGCATCTGTACCTCCTACCCAATGGCAACAGCGAGAAAAGGGCATGCCCTGGGTGCTGGAGGTCCATAATAATGGACGCTGCCTCTCTGAGACACCACTCCCTGAAGATGTCCTGGGTACTTTGTAGGCTAGTACCCAAGATGGAGTTTACTAGATTTTCAACCCTCTGCAGCTTCTTTCGGTCCTGTGCAGTAGCCCCACCCCCTCCTCCCCCCATACCAGAGAGTGATGCAGCCTGTCAGAATGCTCTCCACGGTACATCTATAGAAGTTTTAGAGTGTATTTGTTGACATGCCAAATCTCTTCAAACTCTTAATGAAGTATAGCCACTGTCCTGCCTTCTTTATAACTACATCGATGTGTTGGGACCAGGTTAGATCCTCAGAGAACTGCAGAGAACCCAGGAACTAGCATGCATAGAAGATTGGCTGACTGGCAGGAGGCAAGAGTGAGAATGAAGGGGGCCTTTTCTGGTTAGCTGCTGGTGACTAGTAGTGTTCTGCAGTGGTCGGTATTGGGACCACTTCTTTCCACATTACATGTCAATGATTCGGATGATGGGATCGATGACTTAGTTACATAAACTCTCCTAGGCTTTGTTGTCAAGTTTGCAGACAATATAAAGGTAGGTGGAGAGACAGGCAGTGTTGAGGAAGCAGGGAGTCTACAGAAGGACTTATACAGATTGGGAGAAGAGGCAAAGAAGTGGCAGCTGGGATGTAATGCACAGAAGTATATGGTCTGCACTTTGGTAAAAGAAATAAAGACATAGACCATTTTAGGGAGAAAATTCAAATACCAGACACACAAAGGGACCTGGGAGTCCTTGTGCAGGATTCCCTAAAAGTTAATCTGCAGGTCGAGATGCTGGTAAGGAAAGCAAATGCATTCTTCGCATTCATTTCAAGAGGACTAGAATATAAAAGCAAGGATGTAATGCTGAGGCTTTATAAGGCCATGCAGAACAGAGGTGAGGAGGAATTTCTTTAGCTAGAGGGTAATGAATCTGTGGAGATCATTGTCACGGACGGCTATGGGGACCAAATCATGGAGTATATTAAAGCAGAGGTTGATACGTTCCTGATTAGTCAGAGTGTCAAAGGTTATAGAGAGAAGGCAGGAGATTTGGATTGAAGGAGATAATAAATCAGCCAAAGTGGAATAGCAGTGTGCCAAATGATTCGATTCTGCTTCTATGTCTTATGGTCTAACAGTCACTTATAAGAGGGATGTATGGCTTTCCATTTGCTCTTAATAAAGTGCAATAAAACAGAATAATAAATTCCCTCAATGAATGAGCATGTAATGTACTTAGTGCACCTGAGCTGAGGCACCATCGTCAATCCACCTATTTTTGAAAAACGGAGGCATAAAAGGTTCTGCTGATGCTGGGAAAACTGGGATCAATGGAACTTCAATGTAACAGTGCAATCCACAGATTATATTTGCTAAGACAGGTGCCATCTCTTATAGGAGAAGCAAAAACAAAAAAAACAGAAACAAGAGAAAATCTGCAGATGCTGGAAATCCAGACAGCACACACAAAATGCTGGAGAAACTCAGCAGGCCAGGCAGCATCTATGGAAAAATCTGTAGAAGTCCTTTGGCAGGACTCAGGAAAACTCTTTGGCGGGAAAAGAAAACCAGGAACATTTATTTCAGACAAAAACAATCTTTTGCTGTTTGGAACTGCAGTCACGACTGCCAATCTCTGATCAGTAAACACCCTCACTGCTCCCTTCATCCTGCGCCAAATGCAAAGTATGTGGTTAAGGGTAAAATAGGTATTTGGGAACAAATTGCTGAAACCGGGAAGCGATAGGGCGTGGGATCGTCTTTGTGTAGGTGGTGTGAATGGTTCTCTGTAATGAGGAGCGCATAGCAATTGACGATAGTAATGACAACTTTTCAATTAAGAGGTATGAAGAACTGCAGTTATTGGCTGGCAAGCTGGAGGCAGTGCCCAGGTGTAACACAAGCTGCGCAAATAAAGTCAGAGAGTGAGAAAAACATTCAGACTCTTAATCTCAGTGTGAGAACCAGTTTGACTGTACTGTTTATGCCCTAGGGGAAAACAGTACAGTTAAGAAACCTCAAACACAATGTTTCTGTTACTGATTTATTCCATCTGGAGAAATTATTTGAATGTGTCATAGAACACTACAGCACAGGAACAGGCCCTTTGGCCCATCCAGCTGTTGTTCTACCTAATCCCATTGATGCACATCTGGACCATAACTTTCCATTCCCCTGCATCCATGTACTTATCCAAACCTCTCTCAAATATTGCAATCAAATCCACACCCACCTCTTCCACTAGAAGCCTGATCCACACTCACACCACCCTTTGAGTGAGTAAGTTCCCCCAAAGTTTCCCTTTAAATTTGACTTCATGTTCTAGTCTCACCCAATCTCAGTGGAAAAATCCTGCTTGCACTTATCCATCTATAATCCTCATAATTTTGTATTTTGTGGAAAATATATTTTTATCTGTGATCATAGATGTCTAAATATATAAACTATAGATCCTGCAATTCCATATAAAAGCAACTGGACAGAGCAAATAGAATTAGATTAGATTAGATTAGATTAGATTAGATTATGAGGACACACAGTCCTCTTTTATTGTCATTTAGTAATGCATGCATTAGGAAATGATACAATGTTTTTCCGGAATGATATCACAGAAACACATGACAAACCGACTTAAAAAAACTAACAAAAACCACATAATTATAACATATAGTTACAACAGTGCAGAGCAATACCATAATTTGATAAGAACAGACCATGACATGGTAAAAGTCTCAGAGTCTCTCGAAAGTCCCATCATCTCACGCAGACGGTGAACCTCCAGCACCGCAAACTTGCCGATGCAGCATAGTGGAAGCATCCGACCACAGTCTGACTCCGAGACCATCCGAAAACTCCAAGCCTCCGACCAGCTCTCCGACACTGAGCACTGAGCACCCTCTCTGCCGAGCACTTCGACCCCGGCCCCGGCAACAGGCGATATGCAAAGCTGAGGATTTGGGGCCTTCATCTCCGGAGATTCTCGATCGCACAGTAGCAGTGGCAGCGAAGTGGGCATTTCAGAAGTTCCTCCAGGTGTTCTACCGTGCTTCTCACGGCTGTCTCCATCAAATCCGGATTGTGCACGGCCCCCTAGTTAACACATACGATATTCATTCGGAATGGCCATGCGCACTGCACCCTTCTTCAATTTGGAGGAAGAAGAACTAGGCAGATAATTCTGTAAAACAAGGGTTCCCAACTTTTTTTATGCCATGAACTCCAGGTTTGCAACCCCTGATGTAAAAGATCAAGCAAAAGGATAGGAAATTATTGCATGTCCTGAAAGGTGAGACATAGGGTCATTGTATGATGTACTGACCAATGTGATGGTCACTATATCTTAGAGTCATAGAGCATGGAAGCTGGCCATTTGGTCTTTCTGGTCCATGCTGACCAGGATGTCCATACAAGCTAGTCTCATTTAGAACCATAGAAAGATAGAAAACCTACAGCACAATACAGGCCCTTCAGCTCACAAAGCTGTGCCGAACATGTCCTTACCTTAGAAATTACCTCAGGTTACCCATAGCCCTTTATTTTCCTGAGCTCCATGTACCTGTCCAGGAGTCTCTTAAAAGACCCTATCGTTTCCACCTCCGCCACCGCCGCCAGCAGCCCATTCCACGCACTCACTGCTCTCTGCGTAAAAAAAGTTACCTCTGTACCTGCTTCCAAGCACCTTAAAACTGTGCCTTCTCGTACTAGCCATTCCAGCACCAGGAAAAGCCTCTGACTATTCACACAATCAATGCCTCTCATCATCTTATACACCTCTATCAGGTCACCTCTCATCCTCCTTTGCTTCAAGGAAAAAAGGCCAAGTTCACTCAACCTATCCTCATAAGGCATACTCCCCACTCCAGGCAACATCCTTGTAAAACCAGTAAGGAGAAAGATCAAGGGGTGGGGGAGGAGAAGCAGGGAGCGGATAGGCAGGAAAGGTGAAGAAGGAATAGGGGAAAGCACAATGGGTAGTAGAAGGAGACGGAACCATGATAGGCAGCTGGGGGAGGGGGCAGAGTAAAACTGGGATGGGGGAAAGGAGGGGAAGGGAATTACCAGAAGTTGGAGAATTCAATGTTCATACCAGGGGGCTGGAGACTACCCAGATGGTATATGAGGCACATGAGGTATATGAGGTGTTGCTCCTCCAACCTGAGTTTAGCCTCATCATCATGCCAAGGGGCTGGAGACTACCCTCCCCCTCCCTTCCCCCATCCCAGTTTCACTCTGCCCTCTCCTCCAGCTGCCTATCACCTCCCTCATGGTTCCGCCTCCTTCAACTACCCATTGTGCTTTCCCCTACTCCTTCTTCACCTTTCCTGCCTATCCCCTCCCTGCTTCCCATCCCCCACCCCTTTATCTTTCCCCATACTGGTTTCTCACCTGGCACCTACCAGCCTTCTCCTTCCCACCCTCCCCCACCTTTTTTATAGGGCCTTTGCCCCCTCCCTCTTCAGTCCTGATGATGGGTCTCGGCCGGAAACGTTGACTGTTCGTTTCCACGGATGCTGCCTGACCTGCTGAGTTCCTCCAGCGTGGTGTGCATGTTGCTTTGACCCCAGCATCTGCAGAGTATTTTATGTTAACATCCTTGTAAATCTCCTCTGTACCCTTTCTATGGTTTCCACGTCCTTCCTGTAGTGAGGCGACCAGAACTGAGCACAGTACTCCAAGTGGAGTCTGACCAGGGTCCTATATAGCTGCAACATTACCTCTCGGCTCTTAAACTCAATCCCACGATTGATGGAGGCCAATGCAGAATATGCCTTCTTAACCACAGAGTCAACCTGCGTAGCAGATTTGAGTGTCCTATAGACTCAGACCCCAAGATCCCTCTGATGCTCCACACTGCCAAGAATCTTACCATTAATGCTATATTCTACCATCATATTTGACCTACCAAAATGAACCACCTCACACTTATCTGGGTTGAACTCCATCTGCCACTTCTCAGCCCAGTTTTGCATCCTATCAATGTCCCACTGTAACCTCTGACAGCCCTCCACACTATCCACAACACCCCCAACCTTTGTGTCATCAGCAAATTTACTAACCCATCCCTCCACTTCTTCATCCAGGTCATTTATAAAAGTCAAGAAAAGAAGGGGTCCCAGAACAGATCCCTAAGGCTCACCACTGGTCACCGACCTCCATGACGAATATGACCCATCTACAACCACTCTTTGCCTTCTGTGGGCAAGCCAGTTCTGGATCCACAAAGCAATGTCCTCTTGGATCCCATCCCTGCTTACTTTCTCAATAAGCCTTGCATGGGGTACCTTATCAAATTCCTTGTTAAAATCCATATACACTACATCTATGGCTCTACCTTCATCAATATGTTTAGTCACATCCTCAAAAAATTCAATCAGTTCATAAGGCACTACCTGCCTTTGACGAAGCCACGCTGACTATTTCTAATCATATTATACCTCTCCAAATGTTCATAAATCCTGCCTCTCAGGATCTTCTCCATCAACTTACCAACCACTGAAGTAAGATTCACTAGTCTATAATTTCCTGGGCTATCTCTACTCACTTTCTTAAATAATGGAACAACATCCACAAGCCTCCAAAACTCTGGAACCTCTCCCATCCCTATTGATGATGCAAAGATCATTGCCAGAGGCTCAGCAATCTCCTCCCTCACCTCCCACAGTAGCCTAGGGTACATGTCGTCCGTTCCTGGTGACTTATCCAACTTGATGCTTTCCAAAAGCTCCAGCACATCTTCTTTCTTAATATCTACATGCTCAAGCTTTTCAGTCCACTGTAGGTCATCCCTACAATCACCAAGATCCTTTTCTGTAGTGAATACTGAAGCAAAGTATTCATTAAGAACCTCTGTTATCTCCTCCGGTTCCATACACACTTTTCCACTGTCACACTTGATTGGTCCTATTCTCTCACATCTTATCCTCTTGCTCTTCACATACTTGTAGAAT
This sequence comes from Mobula birostris, assembly GCF_030028105.1. Taxonomy (NCBI): domain Eukaryota; kingdom Metazoa; phylum Chordata; class Chondrichthyes; order Myliobatiformes; family Myliobatidae; genus Mobula; species Mobula birostris. The sequence continues at coordinate 18,518,577 of NC_092388.1, forward strand.
GCCTTGGGGTTTTCCTTAATCCTGTCCGCCAAGGTCTTCTCATAGCCCCTCCTGGCTCTCCTAATTTCTTTCTCAAGCTCCTTCCTGCTAGCCTTATAATCTTCTAGATCTCTATCAATACCTAGTTTTTGAAACATTTACTTAGGATTGATCTCATAACCATCTAAAAAGCAACTAGATACTTTGTTATTCACATTTTTTTCTGGTAAACAATTGCTGCAAACTATGTTCTGTGGCTTCCCTGTGGGAGTTGTGTGGAATCACTTGTACGATCAGGCATTTTTGCGGTGTGACTGGAGTCTTGCTGGGGCAGGACGGTTACACCATCTCTGGACTGGACTTGGAGGCAATTCAATGCGATGGAGCTGAGGCGTGGATAGGTTCAAGATTTAATCAATTCAAGAGCCAAGTTGAATTGGAAAGGTCGGGTAATTCAAGCTGGCAGGGTCAAGGTGAGGAGAAGCGAGGAGAGGTCCGAGGTTTGAGCCGAGCAGAATTGAAAAGGATGGGTATTGGCCTTATGGAGGCAACATAGTCCGAGCCCGAGAGTGAGGAACGATCCAAGGTTTGGACGATTTAAGCGCCAGACCAGGTTGAAATGGTCGGTGTGTTTGGGTCGGAGGCGAGAGACGGGTCGGTTCAGCTTGCAGCTTCACAGAGTCTGTTCAACTCTCTGCTGGACTGAGACCTTCTGAATCAGCTTCTGTGGGCTCTGAACCATCTGCAGTGATGCCTAGTGTTATGAACCTCAGCTCTGCATGCTATTTGCTTGTTTCTGTGTTTGCAGAATTCGTATTTTACTCTTTCTCTGCACTTCGGGTGTTTGACAGTCTTCTTTTGTTTTTAAGGGGGTCCGTTGGGACTTTTTGTTTCATAGCTGCCTGTAAGGAGACAAATCTCAAGGCTGTGTAAAGTATACATACTTTGATAATAAATGTACTTTGAACTTTAAACCTTTCTATTCCATTTGTCTTTTAAAAGTTGTTATCGTACCTGCTTCAACCACTTCATCTGGCAACTCCACTTACATAACAACCCCTTGTGTAAAAACAATCCCCCTTGAGTTCCTATTAAAACTTTCTCCACTCACTTTAAACCTATGCCCTGGAGATATTGATTCTCTATTCCTGGGGAAAAGTCTGAGTGCATTCACCCTGAGTGTATTCACTGCATTGGCACCTGACATACAAGGCCACAAGTGCTAATGAACGACCATTGAACACACTTCTTACCGACCAGGGAGATTGGCAGCAGGCCAGGTCCAGTGACCAGAACCCTTCAGTGGGAGAGGAGCTGTAGCTGGAAGGAGACTCGCATCCTATGGGAGGGGAGTGGAGTTGTAGCATCTAGATATTGCGTTCATCAACACGATTGAAAGATCAGAAAGTCAGATGGCAATTAGGTTGTCAACTTTTGGGGGAGGGTGGGGTAGTGTGGAGCAGTAAGTTTACTGAGAGTGTTGAAGGACAAGACCAGCAGTTGGGGAGTGATTAGCTTCACGATGGGAGTTGTCATAGGAGAGATGGCAATCAACTGAACTTATCTAATGGTGTCCAAATTCAGAGTAACAGTAGGAATACAAAAGGCACTTACAGGCACACTTCCAGTTATGTATTTTTTGTATTGCGATACAGTGCAGAATAGGGCCTTCGAGCCACGCAGCCCAACAATCCCCTGATTTAATCCTAGCCTAATCACAAGACAACTTACAATGACCAATTAACCTACCAACCAGTACATCTTTGAACTGTGGGAGGAAACCCACACAGTCACGGGGAGAGCGTACAAACTCCTTACAGGCAGTGGCAGGAATTGAACATGCGTCACCTGTACTGTAAAGTGTTGTGCTACTGTGCTGCCCTATGGACTGCAACCCCTAATGCTTACCTAATGCATTCTCAGGGGCATTTAGGGATGGGTAACAAATGCTGGTTTTGCCAGTGACACTCACGTCCTGGTAAAAAAGAAATGTTCAACAAAATTCTCCCACCATTTTCCAAAAGGACCACCTCTAAGGGAATGAGGTATGTCTGACACAGAAACCACAACAATGAGCCAAGAAAATCTCACCTAGAGGTAAATTTTCCAATGCGGTGCAGTGCAACCTGAAGAGGGTTAATATGATATTCCACGCCTGAGAGAACCAATTTTCAGACAACGCTCTGAAGAAACTGTATGTTTTGGCCATCAACACAACATCTGGAGTGTGAAAATTGCATTGTTGTACTCAAGCATACTTCACCAAATCCTGCTCGATTCAACCTGCTGCACAAATTCATGCCCTACCCATAACCTGCGCTGTCCACAAACACAGATGAACTGGTCCAACAAACCTGATACCCTGAGTTCCCAGCCTGCAAGCATAATGAGGCATTGGTAATGAAAAGTCCATGAACGGTGTACCGCAAAGAACCTGCCAGAGACAGAGCCTCGCCCTCTTTCGAAACTCTGTCAAGCTTCTAAAATTATATTCAAAGGCGATGAAAGAACTCATTGACAGCTACCTTACAAACTGCAGTCAGAATCAGAATCAGGCTTAATATTGTGAAATTTGTTAGTCTGCAGCAGCAGCAATAGATAAAAAAGCTATAAATTACAATAAGGTATATTGTAGTCAGCTGCTTCCAAGGTATCGGCAAGTTGACGGTGCCTGGAGGTTTATGGCAGGGAGTTTCTCCCTTTTGCCGCCTGCTATTGGGGACTCAGGAGTCGATTGACTCGGGACTTTGAGACTTTTTTTTACTGTGCCTATGGTCTGTTCTTTATCAAATTATGGTATTCCTTTTCACTACTGTAACTATATGTTATAATTATGTGGTTCTGTCAGTGTTAGTCTTTAGTCTGTCTTGTCTTCTGTGATATCACTCCAGAGAAACATTGTATCATTTCTTAATGCATGTATGCATTTCTAAATGACAATAAAAGAGGACTGAGTGTTCTCATAATCTAATATATATATATATATAATCAAATTAAAGAATATTGCAAAATGAGAAGAAAATTTTTAAAATGAGGTCTTGTTCATTAATTCATTATCCATTCACAAATCTGATGGCAGAGAGGAAGAAGCTGTCCGCAAAATATTGAGTGTGTGTCTTCAGGCTCCTCCCAGTTGGTTGCAATGAGAAGTGGCATGTCCTAGGTGATGAGGGTCTTTAATGATGAATGCCTGCTTTCTGAAGTCGTCACGGTCTGGTCCATTCACTCCTTGTTTCAGTTAATTTCCTCTTCCCCGTGTTCCACTGGGCTCCTTGATTAGGGCACCTGATCCTTATTCCAATGTCTCAGCATAGAAGCATCGGTTTACATCTACTGGCTGCTGGTTCGTCACCTCAACAGTGCGGCTATGCTCGTTCCGGGCTGCTGAGAATGAGTCGAGTCGAGAGCCTGCCGGCCGTATTTCCTGGGTCGAGTAGAGAGCCTGTCATCCGCTGTTCCTGCTTCGAGTCAAGGGGCTGGTCCATCACCGTAGCCTGGGCGGCGATGAATGTTCCGAGCCGTCAGGAATAAGGGACCGTTTTCCGAGCTGCCAAGAATAAGGGACCATCTTTATGAGCTACGTTTTGTCTGTTGTTGTTTGTTTTTGTCGTCTCGTGTCCAGCTGAGTGGGTCCGGCTGTTTTGCCACTGCTCCGAGCCGGGATGCGCGTGGTCTGTCATTGTTTTGTTTTGTTGGCTCTGAGTCCCAGTCCAAGTCAAGGCTTCGAGGCCCAGTCCAAGTCAAGGCTCCTAATATCCAGTCCAAGTCAAGGCTTCATGTCCGGTCAAGTCAAAGCTTCATGTCCAGGTAAGGCTTCGTGTCCAGGTCAAGTCCCAGTCCAAGTCCTGGCCCCGAGTCCAAGTCATGTCCAAGTCCGTCTCCGTGTCAAGTCTCCGTGCCTGTGTCCTGCTCTTGGGTCCACTTCCTTCGCTCCCAGCCGCCCTTTGCAACAGAAGTATCTCATTTTGAAGATGTCCTCGACACTGAGGAGGCTAGTTCCCATAATGGAGTTGGCTGAGTCTACAACTTTCTGCAGCCTTTTCCAATCCTGTGCAGTGTCCCCACTATACTAGAATCATAGAAACCTACAGCATATTACAGGCCCTTCAGCCCACAATGTTGTGCCGACCATGTAACCTACTCTAGACACTGCCCAGAGCTACCCTACCGCATAGCCCTCTATTTTTCTAAACTCCATGTATCTATCTAAGAGTCTCCTAAAAGACTCTATTGTATCTCCCTCTACCGCTGCTACTGGCAGTGCATTCCACACACCTACCACTCTCTGTGTAAAAAACTTACCTCTGACATCTCGCTTGTACCTACTTCCAAGCACCTTAAAACTATGCCCCCTCGTTCTAGCCATTTCAGCCCTGGGAAAAAAGCCTCCGGCTATCGACACGATCAATGCCTCTCATCCACTTATACACTAGACAGTGATGCAGCCAGTTAGAATGCTCTCCACAGTACACCTGTAGAAATTTGCAAGAGTCTTTGGTGACATACCAATTCTCACAAACTCCTAATGAAATATAATCGCTATCATGCCCTTTTTGTAATTGCAACAATATGTTGGACACAAGATAAACCTTCAGAGATGATCTCACCCAGGAACTTGAAAGTGTTCACACTTTCCACTGCTGATCCCTCAATAAGGACTGGTGTGTGATCCCTCCACTTCCTCTTCCTGAAGTCCATAATCAATTCCTTCTTATTACTGATACTGAAGGAAAGGCTGACCTGTCTCACTCCTATATGACTTCTCATCACCATCTGAGATTGTGGCATCGACATATTTATAGATGTGGTTTGAGTTGTGGTTTGAGTTGTGCCTAGTCGCACAGTCATGGGTGTAGAGAGTGTAGAGCAGTTGACAACACACACATCCAGGTTTATAAAATCAAATGTTCTCCATCAATGAAGCATCAACTGAAATGGCATCTTGGCATTGGTCCTTCTAGATTACAGATGGTAGGTTCCTAAGGAGGGGGGCATTCCATTTCTCCATGGGTAGAGAGGGGCAGTTAAGGGAGAAGGGAAATTCTCCATAGCTGATTTTGCCATGGTGAATAATTAGTAATTTAGCAGAATAGGTAGAAGACTTAAATATGGTCAACTGCCACACTACTTCTGTGAGAGAAATACCTGGGAAAGGAAGTGTTCCTCTGTCGTCCTGCTCTGTTACTCAAAACAACAAAGACTCTAGCAATATGTTACGCCTTTGAATTTTATTAATGGTTGCAGTATGTTGAACAATAATACCCAACCATAATATCAAGACTTGTGAAAGTTACTCATATCTATGAAAAGTTACATAATGACTTGGTTCACTGCTGAGATTCATCTATCCCTGGTAATTACTCAACTCGGCTTATCGTTTCCAGGTGAACAGGGTTGAAGGAGTTGGACTTTGCACCTGAGAGGTGTCCCGTGCAGTGGATTGGGTTCCAAGTGGTATATGGGTTTCAGGAATTCAGGAATTGAGGCTGGATCTCTCAAACCCCCTGCAGTTTTTAGCAGTTCACTGCTGTCAAAGGCCTGTTACAGAATTTAAAACTTTTAAAATACATTTCAATAATTTAATTAAACTAAAGATTATTCAGAAATTTTTGAAACCAAATGTAAAACTGCAATTAAGTAAAAACTTTAGCAAGGCAGCCAACATAATCTAAGAACCCCATCCACCACAAACATTCTCTCTTCTCCCTCCTCCCATCGGGCAGAAGATGCAAATGCTTGATAGGGCGTACCATCGTTCTCAAGGACAAATTCTATCCCAAAGTTATCAGTCTCCTGAATGAACCTATTGTATGATAAGATGGACTCTTGACCTTGCTATCTACCTCATTATGGTCTTGCGCTTTATAGTTTATTTGCACTGTATGTTCTCTGTAGCTTTTATACATTATCCTGCATTGTTATTATTTATCTTGTTCTCCTCAGAGAGTTGTGTAATGAATTGATCAATATGAACAGTACACAAGATAAGCTGTTCACTGTATCTTGTTGCATGTGTTGGATTAGAGTATCGAATTGTTAGTTTTCCTCTATTTTCCTGGTAGTTTAACTTTTCTATGGTTATTTATATATTCACTGTTTATAATCGCCTATATACATTAATGTGCAAGAATCATAGACACATACTGTATACATAAAGCTTGGGGTACCTAAGACTTTTGCACGGTATTGTAGTCATTTTATGTATTGCACTATACTGCTAATGCAGAAAAAACAAATTTCATGACATATGTGAATGATGATAAACCTGATTATGATAAGGTTCTCTGTTCTGACTGGGAGTGCGAAGGGGGCAGAGAGAGGGAAATCATGGTTGGGAAAGGGGGAAGGGAGAGGGGAGGGAGCAAAAAGCACTAAAGAGACATTCTTTAATGGTCAACAAACCAATTGTTTGGAATCAAATGACCTTGCCTGGTGTCTCATGGCTGGGTGTGTCTTCACCCACACCAATCCCTGCACCTGGCGCTCCTTCTCTGCCACCTGTCCCACAACTCTCCAAAGGCACTCCACCATCACCATTCCTCGCATCCTTTACTCCTGCCAGATTTAGAAATTCACTCTCTGCATCATGTTGACAAATACAGCACTGGGCAAAAGTCTTAGTCTTATATCTATGCCTAAGACTTCTGCATAGTTCTGTACATGCAATTGCTCCATGAATTTTGCAGTAATTATTTTCTGTATTTTTCCAGAAGCTTCTTACTTTTCAGTAGTAGATGTCACACTACTTGAATCTGGCTATTATTGTTTTCATTGGCATTTGCTATTATCTCCAGTCTGAGTATGAGATGACTACGATGACTTTTCTTTGTTCTCTTGGCTCCTCTTTCTTGTTCATTTCCGCTCTTGTAATACAATATAAAGTTACCAAAAGCAACAAGTTTTATGCCTCATTCTTGATTTCCGAAGTACCTTTGAATCCCAAAAGTATCAAGATCCAACATGTGAAAATATTTAACCAAAACCAATACCAAAATATTTGCACCTTTCTGTCAACCCCATTCTAACAAACGCAGTCGCCATCCGCGCACTAGTTCACCCCCCTCCCCCCGCTTCCAGCTTGGAGATTGAATGCAAAGTGCTTCCCAGTCTCTCTCTTCAGCTCTTCAATATTCCACCACAGGGCATCCTCATTTTAGTAAACACAAGCCGAAGTCTTTGACATTATGGATAATGAAAGGTTGATGGACAGTGTTTCTCTTCAGGTAAGCTTTTTTTTTGTCACTCAGCTGCGCCAATGAATTCCTAAAGTAAATTTAAATCAGGGAGACAGTACACAGCTGCATTTAATGCAACAAGCTCAGTGTTTATGTCCAAGTACATATGAGGCTTGAGTATTTTGAAAACATTTTGGCAGAAAAATCATTGCTTAGGCACAAGCAGATATTGTTGACACTCTGATGCAAAACGTTCATATTCTGCGTGAAGGGAATTAAGTTAGATCTTATGACCAGTGAAAGACTTGAACTGGAAGATGGTGCTGAAAATATTGAATGCTCCAGTAAGGGATTGGAAGTTATATTACTTACCAATTCAGCTCTAAAGTGTATCATTCATTTACCAAGATAGAAAGCTACAGTTTGTAGAGGTCATACAGAGATTGGAAGAATACTTCAATCCACAGTCCTTTGAGATTGCAGAAGGTCATAAATTCAGCACACACAATCAAATGCTGGGAGAAAGCATGCACTATTACATTGTCGCATTCAAGGACTTATCCAGCTATTGTAACTGGAGAGATTTTAGATTGTGGCATCAGAGGCAGATTTGTGTGTGGCCTTAGGGACAAAAAGGATCCAGTGAAAGCTATCAGGCACGTAAAGCCTTGTGTTTGATTTAGCATGTAGGTTTTTCAGTATCTACGAAGGTCAGAACCAGGAACGCTAGGCAATTCTGTTCTGTAACACCCATAGATTTAATGGTAGCCTATAGTCAAAGGAAAACTTAGTTCAGAAGCCAGGGGAAATAATATGTTACTACAAGTGGCTCAAGTCGCTAACATGTTGTCTGGTTTCTGGGTTATGCTGAGGAAGTGCCTGGAAAACAGATTTGGTACTGTGTGACAAGGAAGGGGGAATTGCAAAAGAACCACCAGAAAAGAGAAACAGAAAATAATACGGTTTTACATCAGAATCAAAATCATATTTAATATCACTGGCATGTGTCATGAGATTTGCTGTTATGCAGCGGCAGTACATTGCAATACATAATAATAAAACCCATGAATTACAGTAAATATATATAGAACATAGAACATAGAATAGCACAGCACAGTACAGGCCCTTCGGTCCACATTGTTGTGCCGACCCTCAAACCCTGCCTCCCATATAACCCCCCACCTTAAATTACTCCATATACCTGTCTAGTAGTCTCTTAAACTTCACTAGTGTATCTGCCTCCACCACTGACTCAGGCAGTGCATTCCACACACCAACCACTCTCTGAGTAAAAAACCTTCCTCTAATATCCCCCTTGAACTTCCCACCCCTTACCTTAAAGCCATGTCCTCTTGTATTGAGCAGTGGTGCCCTGGGGAAGAGACACTGGCTATCCACTCTATCTATTCCTCTTATTATCTTGTACACCTCTATCATGTCTCCTCTCATCCTCCTTCTCTCCAAAGAGTAAAGCCCTAGCTCCCTTAATCTCTGATCATAATGCATACTCTCTAAACCAGGCAACATCCTGGTAATTCTCCTCTGTACCCTTTCCAATGCTTCCACATCCTATAGTGAGACGACCAGAACTGGACACAATACTCCAAGTGTGGCCTAACCAGAGTTTTATAGAGCTGCATCATTACCTCGCGACTCTTAAACTCTATCCCTTGACTTATGAAAGCTAACACCCATAAGCTTTATTAGCTACCCTATCCACCTGTGAGGCAACTTTCAGGGATCTGTGGACATGTACCCCCAGATCCCTCTGCTCCTACACACTACCAAGTATCCTGCCATTTACTTTGTACTCTGCCTTGGAGTTTGTCCTTCCAAAGTGTAATACCTCACACTTCTCCGGGTTGAACTCCATCTGCCACTTTTCAGCCCACTTCTGCATCCTATCAATGTCTCTCTGCAATCTTCGACAATCCTCTATACTATCTACAACACCACCAACCTTTGTGCCGTCTGCAAACTTTCCAGCCCACCCTTCTACCCCCAAATCCAGGTCATTAATAAAAATCACAAAAAGTGGAGGTCCCAGAATCGATCCTTATGGGACACCACTAGTCACAACCCTCCAATTCGAATGTACTCCGTCCAACACGACCCTCTGCCTTCTGCAGGCAAGCCAATTCCTCCATCTGACCAAACTTCCCTGGATCCCATGCCTTCTGACTTACTGAATAAGCCTACTGTGAGGAAACATGTCAAATGCCTTACTAAAATCCATATAGATCACATCCACTGCACTACCCTCATCTATATGCCTGGTCACCTCCTCAAAGAACTCTATCAGGCTGGTTAGACACGATCTGCCCTTCACAAAGCCATGCTGACTGTCCCTGATCAGACCATAATTCTCTAAATACCCATAGATTCTATCTCTAAGAATCTTTTCCAACAGCTTTCCCACCACAGACGTAAGGCTCACTGGTCTATAATTACCCGGATTATCCCTACTACCTTTTTTGAACAAGGGGACAACATTCGTCTCCCTCCAATCCTCCGGTACCATTCCCGTAGACAACGAGGACATAAAGATCCTAGCTCAGCAATCTCTTCCCTTGCCTCGTGGAGCAGCCTGGGGAATATTCCATCAAGCCCCAGGGACTTATCTGTCCTAATGTATTTTAATAACTCTAACACTTCCTCTGCCTTAATATCAATATGCTCCAGAACATCAACCTCACTCATATTGTCCTCACCGTCATCAAGTTCCCTCTCATTGGTGAATACCGAAGAGAAGTATTCATTGAGGACCTCGCTCACTTCTACAGTCTCCAGGCACATCTTCCCACCTTTATCTCTAATTGGTCCTACCTTCACTCCTGTCATCCTTTTGTTCTTCACATAATTGAAGAATGATATATACATATATATTTGCACTACTTATATAGAGGGTTCCCCATAGAGGATCAGAATTACTTTTTTGCTATACGTATTAAAATTAACATATTGTTTATGTAGGTGTTCATCAGTTCAACGTCTATTCAGAGATCAGGTGACAGAACGGAAGAAGCTGGTCCTGAATCATTGAGTGTGTGTCTTCAAGCTCCTATACTTCCTCCCTGATGGTAGCAATGGGAAGAGGGCATGTCCTAGGTGATGGGGGTCCTTAATGACGGATGCCACCTTCTTGAGGCATCAGTCCTTGAAGATAACCAGGATGCTGTGATGGAGCTGACTGAGTTTACAACTTTCTGCAGCTTATTTTGATCCTATGCAATGCCCTCCCCTACCAGTGATGCAGCCATTTAGAATACTCTCCATAGTACATCTGTAGAAATTTGGTAGTGTTGTTGACATAGTAAATCTCCTCAAGCTCCTAATGAAATATAGCCACTGCCATGCCTCCTTTGTAACTGCATCGATAAGTTGGGCCCGGGATAGATTCTCTGACACGTTGACACCCAGGGCCTTGAAATTGCTCACTCTTTCCACTTCTTATCCTTCTATGAGGACTGATGTTTGCTCCCTCATCTTACCCTTTCTCAATTCCACAATCAATACTGATGTCGAGTGCAAGGTTGTCTCTGTGACACCACTTAACCAGCAGATCTATCTCGCTCCTGTACACCTTCACATCACCATCTAAAATTCTGCCAACAATAGCTGTGTTGTCAGCAAATTTATGTACAATGCAGCTCAATCTAAAACCAGACTTTTGAATCTAAACTAAGTAAGCGATGAAGATTGGCTGGGGTAGATTGGAAACGTGCATTAGATAGTGGCCAGGCAATGACTTGCATTTAAAGAAACAGTATATGATTTGCAATAAATATTCCTTCAAAAAACAATGATGAAAGTGATTCAGGCATAAATTTACATAATTTTCAAGATCAAACTTAAATTTAAAGGAAACGTTATAATTTTGACAGAAAAAGGCAGGAAGCCTGAGAAATGTATGTGTTTTGGAGTTTAGATGTTAATACTGAAGAAATAGAATATGAGAGTAAACTTTAGGAAACATTAATACATACTTTTATGGGTACATAGAAAGAGAAATAGCAGTGCAAACCAATATGGTCTCTCATAGAAAGAGACTAGAAATTTTATAATGGGTGATAAGAAAATGGCAGAGGAATTGAACGGATACCTTCCGTTTTCTTCATAGAAGATCAGGTTTAGAGTTAGTACGTTGTGGGCATACTTTATAGGTGCCAGATGTGGCAACACTTGTGGGATACCCCACCATAATCCTCACTAATTTAATTTGATCCAAATATTTCATTGAATGTTTCAATGTAAATGTGACAAATAAAGTTAAACTTTCACCTTTAACTGCTGATATTAAACTAATAAATTAAGCAGTTCAATGTCTTTACCTACGGTCTGAGTAGGACATTGTAAATACACCTGAAAAGGACCTTTAACAATTACTCACATGAGCAACTATAAACTTCAAAACATATTCCCAAGGGATGATGTCTGTAATGTTTAAACTACCTTCCTTTTAGACAGTAGATCAATGACCAATCTCAAAGATCAGTGAATATAAATCTGAAGCTTTTATCTGACAAAGTCATCAGTGTCATACCACATCAGTTTTTAATGAACAGATATCAAATTACTGGAAGTTCATACGGCACCTCCAACAATTTATGTTGACACACTGCCTGACTCACTAACAGCTTTCCACCATCTGCAAAGCACAAAACAGGATTATGATGGTACATCTTATTTTTGTGGATGAATGCAACTCCAAAAATACTCAAAAAGCTTGTGGCCTCACAAGGTAAAGCAGCTCAATGAGTTTGCTAGACATTCCACCATCCCCAAGGTTCACCCCTCTATTAGACTCTGCCTTCCAAAGTGATCGTTATCTTGTCTCTCAGAACTATTTTCAAATAACTCTCCCACTGCTGAGCTGAGGCCTGGCCACAGTTATGTGTGTAGATGACAGTGGAGTAGGGCCTGGAGGTTTTAGTAAGATAGAGCTGCTACATACACGTACACTGTTAGTATCATTTGCATGCCATATTTCAAGAGACACATGCACAATTGTTAATGACTTCCTTTCTTCTCACCAAATGGAGACGTACTGAAGTCAGAAACCCACTGTTTGACTGGGACATTTTTAGGGAGGTCTCCTTCAACACTCTCTCTATTTTTTTAACAGCTATGCAGACCAAACCTTGCTCTGCGAAGGAAATTTTTAGACGGCCTGAAAACTGTGGCACTTTAAATGTTTTTTCTGTAATATGCACACCAAACAAATACAAACCACAACTCACAACACAAGAAGCAAACAATGTCTGGCAATCAAAATAAATGACAGGCATAATGGCAAAAGTAAACTGTTTTGACTAGATGGCCTCAGCGTTCAGTTGAGGTGGTTTATTAACAATCAGCTACTGAGTTCCATTCTGCATATATTGTTACAATTTGTAACAGTTTTGTAACTTGAAACACTGACAATGTAAATACGTTGAAGCTCTAAAATGTTTTAAAGTAGAGGTTGCAGTACGTTTATTATTTAGGAAATTCATTAACACATAGATAATATTCATTAATTTATGAATTATATTCATTATGGATTATATTTAATCACAGGGTATTTCACAATTATATTAACATAGATTTCAAAATTATATTAGCATTATATAAAAGAAAATTCTAGCTGCGCGACAACAAAGACTGTGTGCACAGGGCATTTCAGTCACAGGATAGCCACGTACCTGCGCAGCTTAAAGGGAATGGTGGTCTACTTTACATTGCACAGAAGCATACCACATTGCAGAGTGAAATTCTGCTTTTGTACAAGTGGCCTGTAAATGCCATAGGTTAAATTAGAGATGGTGTCCAGATCTAAAAATGCTCGTCAGTAGATCCTGCTATGTTCGTCCAGGGTCTTCCGCGCACCACGCAGCAAATACACAGAAGAATTAAAAATGAAAATCACAGACTTTATGGACCAGACTAGGTTCAGATTTCCATTGAAAATTTATTTTCCTTAGAAGGTTGATTGGATAGGCCACGAGAAAGCAGAATGCCTGATCTAATTGCTAGGCAAATATACCTTTTGTCTTTCATAAAGATCGCTACATGGGTTTCAACTATTTTCCTAACATTATACCAATAACGTTAATTCTCTGCCTCATAAGCCATAACACAGTCTCTGCCTCACAAGCAAGAGGCTGGCCAATATTTGTCAAAATTATTCCAGTCAGCCTTGCTAATAATACTTTGGCCAACTCACTTGGCTGGATCACAAATTTTAATCCTCTTGATAACATCTGTACAATCCCAGTGAAGAAAGGGAATTGCATCCAGGTGGTAATCAGACCGTCGAGCCTCACCAGATCTTTTAGGCCAGAATACACTTCATCTGCATCTGTTACTGTTGCTAATTCTACATTACAAATTTGTCACTCCATGCACGATTTAATTTGGTTGAGTAAGCTGCTGAAAACGTTATAACTATGCTCTTTGTTTAATCTTTGGCTTAATAAGTGAAAGAAGCTGTGAAATCCATTACCACTTCACAGACTCCAAATGGAGGTATGTCCCTTTAGAACAGAGATGGGGAGAAATTTCTTTAACGGCAGTGTGGTGAATCTGTGGAGTTCAAAGGCAATGAGAGCCAAGTCATTGGGTATATTTAAAGCAGAGGTTGGGAGGTTCTTGGTTAATAAGGGTGTCAAAGGTTACAGGGAGAAAACAGGAGAATGAGATTGAGAGGGATAATAATTCAACCATGATTGAATGGCCAGAGCAGAAAACAAACCCTTCTGCAAACTGGTCAATGTAGGCTACAGCATCCTCCCTACTGGTCCCAGCCTCCTACATTTGACCCACAAACCTCAAAGCATCTCCCCTCACTGTGGATATTCAAATTCATCTTAAATGATGCAATTGTACATGCCTCAATCAGTTCCTCTGGCACCTCGCTCCAGGTACTCAGTATCCTAGTGTAAATAAAAAATACCTCTCAGTTCTATTATAAATCTATTCCTTCTTATCTTGCATCAGTGCTCCTCAGTTTTGGACTCCCCCGCCCTGGGGAAAAAGATTATGATTGCCTACTTTGTCCATACCCCTCGTGATTTTGTACATTTCTTTGTGGTCATCACTCATTCTTCTGTGCTCTAGGGAATAAAGATCCAACATGGTTAACTTTTCCCTGTAACTCAGACTATGTGAATCTCTTCTGCGCCCACTCCGGTTTGTCAACATCTTTCAAAATCAGGTGACCAAAACTGTACACAAATCTGTAAGTGCAGCCTCACTATCACTGCAACGTAATGTCCCTGCTAGCCCACAACTTGCTGCTCTGACTGCTGAAGGCCAACATGTCAAATGCCTTCACCAATCTGTCTACTTGTATGACCACTTTCAGCAAACCGAGCACTTGTACTTCTGTCCTTTTACATTAAACTTGGCTGTCCTGATTGCTAGTGCTACACTCTTTGGTTGCTTCCTATACCCTTGCCTTCTCACTGACTTCACACCCTTGAGTCCCCCTCCCTTGCCAATCTAGTTTAAACCCTCACGGTGTCAAAGGCAGATTTCCCCACTAAGACCTTGGTCCCAATCTAGGACAAGTGCAACTTGTCCCTCTTGAGAGGTTGCCCCTACCCTGGAAGAGATCCCAGTGATCCTAGATCCCAAGATGCTTGCCCTTGCACCAACTTGTCAACCACGCATTCATATCGCCCATCTTGCTATTCCTGCACATGGCACTGGAGGTAATCTGAGATCACTGCTTGCAGGACCTGCATTTTTATTTCTTATCAACTCCCTTTACTCATTCTGCAGGACCTCATCTGTCGCTCTTCCTATACCATGAGTATCAACTTGCACAATAACCTTGGGCTGTTCGGCCTCCCCAACGAAAACTTTCTGCAGCCGCACACAGACATCCTTGACACTGGCACCGGGGAGACAACGCACCATCCTGGTGTCTCTTCTATGGCCACAGAATTGAAATGTAGCCATGATGAACAGGAGCTGTCGCCCTGGACTACTGAGAGCTGTTCCTTACCTGTATATCTCCCCTCCTGGTTTTCCTTCAAGCGCCAAAATACATGTCTGTGGCTACTTATAAGCAATCAGTAGCCCAGATTATGATTTAAAAGCAGAGTGATCTAGCCCAAAGTATTTGGATGAGGCACAAAGCTCCTTTCGGACAAGCATTTGGCTAGAGCTGAATCAGGCATACTTTCAACCTCTATAATGAAAACTACAGAGAGATGAAAATCCATTGACTAGGATAATGGAAGACTGGCGGCCTGGAGAATGTTTTAACACACTTTTTAAAAATCTGGTTAGAGCAGAATATGCTCACAGTGAGCAGTTCCAGGCACCACGCCTCAGTTATGCGTGAAAATACCAGGGGATCCACAGTTTCCGGGATACCAGCCCATTTGGTACCAACAACCATTTCAAGGTCAAAGTCACTTAGATCACATTGCTACCCCACTCTGATGTTTGGTCTGAACAACAACTGAATCAGTTGACGACGTTTGCATGCTTTCATGCATTGAGTTGCTGACACATAATTGGCTGACTAGATACTTGCATTAATGAGCAGGTGAACATAAGTACCAGGTAAAGTAGTCTCTGAGTAACATCATGAATCATACAAGATTTCATGGAACGGCAGAATAGAGTACTAAATAGCTTGTTCCTGATCTTATACAGTATGTCTTCAAACACTTCCTGTTGCTGCCTGTTACTTTCAGGAGACATTGGCAGTTTTAAGATTTTTCAGCATTTATTAGCTTAGCTCACTCCCATTCTTCTGCAGGCTAGATGTTACACTGCATATTTTGCAATAAGAACAAACTTTAAGAATAATACTGTTTTACTTTTCTCCCACGTGTTGTAACTATTTCCTGTAACCTACATTTAGACAATGCTGCGCAACTGAAGAAGAAAATAAGTGAGAAAAATCAAATATAGGTCAGCACTATCCTCGAGGCATCTTGTCAAGCCAAAAATATGCTTAATTCCGCTGGAAAGTTCAAACTGGAAAAAAAAGGGCAAAGGAGTGTTGCTCTAGGACAACTTCAAAGAAAGTAATTGCCGGTACAAATTGGTGTCTTAACAACGTTCAGAACCTGCAAATAATACTCTGGTAAAAGTTTTCTGAATTCTTAACAACACCTTAACACACATGCAAACAATAATAACTTTCACATATGTTATGATAGAAATATTAACAAATAAATTAACTAATATCTTTTCAGCCGATGGCCTAAAATTAATAGCTTCTGAATTCTTAGAAACTTGCAGTCATTTCAGCTCAGATTTACGCATCTATTCTAAAACGACATTGCTTCATTTTTATGTCTTAGCCTTCAGTTCCTGCTATTGCATTTGGTTTTATTTATTTATCACATGTACATCGAAACACAGTGTGAAATGCATTGTTTGCGTTAACAGATAAGGTAACCTAAGGATGTGCTGTGTGCAGCCCGCAAGTGTCAACAGACATTCCGATGCCAACATAGCATGTTCAGGTCTGTTATAAACCATGATATTGGAAGCATGGTGTTTGAATTTTCAACTTTCAGTCATTGATGATCTTAGAGAGATCTAGCAGGAGATACAACAGAGTAACAGGCCCTTCCAGCCCAAACCGCCTAGTTACTCCCATGTGACCAATTAACCTACTCCCTTGAACAGCTTCTGGAGGCGGAGGAGAAGATGGCGGCGTGATGCAGCTCGCAGCGGCCACTCTGGTGAATGATATCTGTTATCTGTCAAGTAGGGTGCCATGCACAATCCTGATGTGATGGAGACAGACGTGAGAGCACGGAGGAAGATCTGGAGAAACTTCTGAAATACCTGTCTCGCTGCCGCTGCCACTGCGTGATCCAGAATCTCCGGAGGGGAAGGCCCCAAGTCCTCGGCTTTGCTTGTTGCTCGGCGGCCAGGGCGGGGTCGAAGAGCTCGGCAGAGATGGTGCTCGGTGCTCGGTGCCGGAGTGCTGGTCGGAGGCTCGAAGTTTTCGGACAGACTCAGAGTTGGCTGCGGTCGGGTGCTTCCAATGCATCGGCAAGTTTGCAGCGCTTCCGTCTGCATGAGATGTTGGGGCTATCGGGACTTGAGACTTGTTATACCATGCCCATGGTCTGCTCTTTATCAAATTACGATATTGCTTTGCACTGTTGTAACTATATGTTATAATTATGTGGTTTTGTCAGTTTCATTCTTGGTTTGTCCTGTGTTTCTGTGATATCTTTCTGGAGGAACATTGTATCATTTTTAATGCATGCATTTCTAAATGACAATAAACGAGGACTGAGTATCCTCATAATCTAATCTACTCTTTGAAAATGTAGGAGAAAACCAGAGCACCCAGAGGAAACTCGCAGGGAGAACGTACAAACTCCTTACAAACATCGGCGGAATTGAATCAGGGTCACAGGTGCTGTAATAGCGTTATGCTATCTCTCCTACCCTCGAGTTGTTTTTCATGGGATGGATGGCAATGTGGTGATGGGGAGTCGACTCTTGATATAAAGGCAGTGCCTGAACAGGGACCTCCAGGTTAAAAGTTTGATGCTCTACCAACTAAGCTACCCAAGCACTATGATTTGGGTATCTCTAAATTTAGCCACGTGGTTTTGCTTTGTTGCTCTTTTCATGTGTCAAAGTCCCCAAGTCAAAGATAATCAAGACTAAAACAAGAAGAATAATAGCAGAAGCTTTGTAAATAATTGATTACCGGAAGATGGTCAAAAGAGTTCTGTAAAGTATTTTGCAAATGCTTATAACATTCATAGCATAATGTTAAGCAATGTATGATGGCCAAATTCGATGAAGCAAAAATTTTTCTTTTACCTCTGCTGTGCATACAGCTTTGTAAAGCAAAACCAAACATATATAACTTCATCTCAATGGAATATTGATCATGGGGGAAAATGAAATTTATTCCCAGCAGGAGATCAAAATGGGAAAAATCACAAAAAGTCAAGTCAGAAATTATTACAAACAGAAAATGATGAAAAGGACATTGGACAAGGTCAGATGCAGAGTATTAAGGCCATTATAGTCCTGATGAAGGGTCTTGGCCTAAAACATTGACTATTTATTTCTCCCCATAAATGCTGCCTGACCCACTGAGTTCCTCCAGCATTTTGTGTGTGTTACTTTGTGTTTATTAATGTACCCTATGCCAAACAAGGTAAATTCTCAGGCGGGAGAGTTCAGTGAAGGTATCAAGTGACAACTGATTAATTGTCAGACTTCTGGGAGACTGTCAACACCTACTCATCAACAATTACTCACAAGCTGAAAAGATATCTTGCCAGACATGGTTTCCCTGAGGTGGCAACCACAGATAAAGGACTGGGATGAAAATCATAACAGAGATATAAATATCAGAAGATTAGTTATCATTTGAGGAAGAGCACTGAGGAGGCTTGCTTGACGGAAGCACAGCTGGAAACACTGGAGGAAGTTCCACCAACCTTGCAGAACAGGAAGACCACAGCTCAACAACAGGCCCCAGCTGAACCACAAATAATTTGGACCATATGGACAGTATTGTCACACCAAGCTCTTAGAAGACTATTGCACAATAGGAATTCAGATAGAAACTAGGCATTTATTTTGGATGTTTATTTTTTCTACCCTTTTGATTTTCATTATCAGAGCAGGGAAATAATGCATGAGGCATTTGTAATATTGATTGTATAGCACAATAAGTTTAGGCCGTATGGCTCACTTTTGTAAGAGAGTTTCCAGTTTATAGATGATTTCACAGTCTGCCTGTCTCTGTGTAGTGAGCAAAAGATAGGAATGTCATTTTCTTCTGGCTCTTGCTGACACACTAGAGCGGGAGAGATGCAAGAAGACGATGGCTGGCAGAGATTTGAGGAAGGCCATCACCTTCATCAAAGAGGGAGCCAGGCCTTTCGTAACCAAACAACCAAAGACCAATCTGCTGCTAACGGCCAGGTCCTGGGAGATGAGGGTCAATGTGGGAAGGAGGTTGCAGTTTCCACATGTGGTGCACACAACCTTACGCCCGGATATTGTACTGTGGTCAACCGAAGACAAGAAAATAATTCTGGTTGAGCTGACTGTGCCGTGGGAGGAGGGATGGGAAGAGGCCCACAAGAGAAAGGCCTTGAAGTACCAGCCCTTAATGCAGGAATGTAAAGACAAGGGATGGCAGGCATGGTTGTTCCCTGTGGAGATCGGCTGCAGAGGTTTCCCAGCCAAATCAGCATGGCGGTTGTTGTCAGATCTGGGCCTGGATGAAAGGAGCAAAAAAAGAAGCAGCTTGTAGGATGGGGGAAGAGGCAGAATGAGCCTCTTGTTGGATTTGGTGTAGGCAAGAGGAGGGGAGCTGGAAGCCAGGAGCAGATGGGCAGTGATTTGGCCACCACTGCCGGCCCACCAACTGGAGAGTGTCATGGTTAAGGGTCAAAACACTCTGTGAAAGTTGGGAACCACCTGATAACATCTGCTCCTGGCTGAAGGCTATGGTTACCTTATAAAGTAACTGGAGAATGCACCCTAACAGGTGTATGTAACAAGTCTTTCTCTATTTACCACCTATCATCCAGTTTATATAGTATTATCTAAAGATACTGGGAGAGGGTGGGAATGCCCTTTCATCTGCTATCCAATTATATTATGTTCTTGTTTACAATTCTTTAATAGTGACGTTTCCAGGTAAAAATTAATCACTAAGCCCAGGTCACTTAGGAAAATTGCAATGTTAAAAGAGATAAAAGATTGGGTGATCTTATCCTGCAAGAGAAAGTTAAAAAGTTAACAGCAAAGTATTATTAAGGCTGCATATATAGTGCACTTTGAGCTCACAGGGGTTAAGGCAGTGAGTACTGTGAGTGGGCAAGGAACAATGGCTGTGTAAATAGATGTCTGTGTGAATAGTTGTGTGGAAAATGAATGTGAGGGGCAAATTTATTATCAAAGTATGTATTTGGTGCCATCTACTACCGTGACATTTATTTTCTTGTAGGCACTTACAGGAAAAAATTACAATAGAATTTGCGGAAAACTATGCATAGACAAAGACTGACAAACGACAATGTGCAAAACAAGACAAACCACACAAAGGAAACAATAATCCCCAGAACATGAGTTTTAAAGGGTTCTTGAAAGTTAGTCTGTAATTCATTGAGTCAGTTCAGAGTGGAGGTGATTGAAGTTATCCAATTGGGTCAAGGAACCTGATGTTTAAAGGATTATAACTGATCCCAAACCTGGTTGTGTGGAACCTAAAGGCTGATTTATACTTGTGCATCAAATCGATGCCATAGGTACAGCGTCGCCACGAACCCTACACGGATCCCTATACCGTAGCCTGACGCGCACCTCTCCCAAAATGTAACTACATGTCGCAGCAACGCAGACCGCAACAACTGTGATTGGTCCGCTTGGTAGCATCGCATTTCCTCCTATGCTGCAATAGCTTCCCGTTTGCCGACTGAAAGGCAGGGAAGGAACTCTAGCTGCAATGCTTTCCATAAAGCTTTACAGACCTCCGAAATTATGGAGGGCACATTTCGCTTTTACGAAAAAAGGCGCTCGCTTTAAACTTGTCTACCCCGAGAAAGACTACCATGACCACGAAGCCTTGCACGGGTAGGTGTGTGCGCATGCGCAACGTGCCCGAATTGCACAGCGACGCAGGCACACCAACGCACAAGTATAAACACTCACAACGCGCGTAGGCCACTTGCGTAGGTTACAGCGTCAAGTTAGCGCACAAGTATAAATCAGCCTTAAGACTTCTGCATGCCCTGCCTAATAGTAGTTGTGGAAAGGGAGAATAGTCTGGAGGCCGGGGATCTTTGATGATGGATGCTCTTTTCTTGTGGCAATGCTCCACATAAATGTATTCAATGGTGGGGAGGGCTTTGCCTGTGATAGACTGAGCTGTGTCCATGACTTATTGTAGCCTTTTCCATTCTGGGCATTGGTGTTTCCATACCAAGCCATGATGCAACCAGTGAGGATGTACTCCACTGTGCATCTAGAGAAGTTTGTAAAAGTTTCCAGTGATCTAGTGAATCTATATAAACTTCTAAGGAAGTAGAGGTGCAACCTTTGCTTCTATATGATGACATTCATCTGGTTCTATCTGCTATGATAATGCTGAGGAACTTAAAAATACTAGCTCTTTCCACCTCCATTCCCCTAATGAGGACTGAATCACGGACTTCCAACTTCTTCCTCCTGCAGTCAATAATCTGAACTGTGGTTTTGCCAACATTGTTGTTGTGTCACCACTCAACCAGACTTGCAGTCTCCTTTCTGTACGGCAAGCCATCACAGCCTGTGATTCGACCAACAACAGTGGTGTCACCAGTAAATTTATATAAGCATGGCATTGGTGTGTATTGTGCATTAGCTGCCACACAATCGTAGGTATAAAGTGAATAGAGCGAGTAGCTAGGCACAGAGCCCTGTGAATCACCTGGGCTGATGATGAGTGTGGAGGAGATATTGTTGCCAATCCATGTCAGTGAGGAAATTGAGGATCCAGTTGCACAGGAAGAAACCAATGGTTTGAGTGGAGTAACTATGTCTGCTCGGAGGCAGTTCAAAGGAGGGAGAGCACTAACCTTGACTTACGTTCGAGCACATGGATTTTTTTCCCTGCTTGTTTCCCAGGTGCAGAACAGATCCCCTCGGTTTGCAATCTCTGCAGCTACTTCCTGCCGCATCTTCTCCTTCTGCCCTGGAGGCATTCTTGGCATGCTTGATGTTGACGAGAAGCTTCCTCGGATTTACTTTGGAAGGTCAGAATCTGTGCGGTGTATGATACTTCCTCTTTCCTACAGCCATAGTGATTAATAAGCAAAACCTTCAGCAGTCTGCAGAGAAGGCCCTTTTAGGGATGAAGTTCTGATGTCAGTTAGCCCAGGTATTTGCCATTGGGTATGCACTGCCCATTGCACTATGCACTAATGTGATAAAGATAACACTCAATATGTGCATAACGTTCTTTCTGAGATTGCATTCCACTAATTTGTCTGTGTGGATAGGTGCATGTTAACCACATAGCCTTGATCTGGGATAAGTGTGAATGGATTTTGTGAACTTAATTGGCCAAAGGGACTGTTCCACTTGCTATTTCTCTCTGAGGCTACGTCCACACCAGAACGGATAAATCCGTAACTGAAGCTTTTTCTCTTCGTTTTGACTCTCCGTCCACACTGAAACGGCGTTTTCCTCCCCCGAAAACAGAGATTTTCTAAAACGCCCTCCAGAGTGTGTAAATTTGAAAACGCCGATTGTGCAGAGCAGTGTGGACGAGGTAAACGGATATTTTTAAAAACCTTGTCATGACGTGCCGGAACAGATGGCGGCAGCGCGCCATTTCATTGTTTTCTTGAACACAACCCCCCACACAATCTGACAATTTCAGAACAGACGGCAACGAGACTGAAGCCAGAAGAGTTAGAAATGTACTCACCAAATACTTTAACCCATAGCTTACTGAATAAATAAGTATACTCACTTTGCCCTGTTTTCTGTCCTTGCTTGTATGAAGGTGGTTTACCTATTTATGCAAGTACTTCTCTGACAATAGATGTGTAACAGCCTAATGTAACATTGTATAAAAATACAAGATAACACTGATGCAGACATGTTTTATACATTTAACAAGGTGCTTTATTAATGCAACAGAGTTAGTCAGTTTTTCAATGTTCATCGTCAGCTGGGTCATACTGTCTGTGAACTCCCTGTCGGTTGCCTCCATACGCTCCAGTATTTGTTTTTTTTTTGTTTTAAGTCCTCCTGCGCGAAAGCCAACAGCAATTCCTCTTAAGTTTTTTCTAGTCTGTAACTGGACAAATGCGCACTAGGTATACCGTTTCCTCTTCGCTTGTTTTCTGTGCGTCCTGCGCATGCCCAGTAGGAGGAAATTCACCCAAATATCCGTCTAATGTGGACAGAGATATTTTCAAAAACGCCTGGTGTGGACGCCTATCGTTTTTACGCGAAACCGGCGTTTTCAAAGTTTTCCGGTCTAGTGTGGACGTGGCCTAAGACTCGATGAAGTCCAAATCCTGAAATTAGACACAACTTAATTTTTAAGTAATTGAATCTATCAGATCAAATAGTAGATTTTCCATTCAGTGGTAAATAAATAGTATTACTCAAAGCTCATATTTATTATCAAATTATGTACACATTATACAACTTTGAGATTCATGTTCTTATGGGCAGCCTCAAAACAAAGAAACCCAAAAATAAAGAAGACTGTCAAACACCCAATGTGCAGTGAAGTAAAAAACAAATCACTCAAACAATAAACACAAGCAAATAGCGTTCTGAATTAAAGCCCACAAAGAGTCCACAGACCCTTAGTTCAGCACAGAGCTGAGCAGTGAGCTAAACTGGCTCGTCCCTCACTTCGGGCCCCGACACCCTGACCTTTTCAATCAGACCCAGAACCTAAATCATTGTCCAAACAGACACCCTGGGACCTGGACACTGCTGCCTCGATTCGGCCCGTTCTCGACCTTTCCAATTTGAGTAGGTGCCTAATTCTTTGTCTAAACATGGGGTTCAGTTGCTTTGTAAGCAGGAAGAGTCCCAACAACAACGCTTCACCAGACATTATGACACTGCTTTCCCCTGCTCAATGTCAGGTGCCTGTTTCCAGTGGCCCAGTGGCACCCAAGTATCTCATTAAGATGGCAGAACAAGCCAAATGGATTGAAGTTTTCTGACTGACGGCAAACCAAGAATTAAAATACTTCCATTTATAACTAATAAATGGTTACGTTAGCTGCTGAAGATGGAGTGTAAGACTGGCGTTGGAATGTCATAAACACAAAAATGTTGGTTTTCTATAAAAATGGTGAGAGTTTTAAATTCCCAGGAGTAATCATCACCGATAGCCCGTCCATATCCAACTCTGTTGACAACCTGGCTAAGAATGCTCACCTGCACCTCTACTTCCTCGGGAGGCTAAAGAAATTTGGCATGATCCCTTTGCCTCTCACCAGTTTTTATGATGTAACATAGAAAGCATCCTATCCAGATGCATTATGGCTTGGTATGGCAACTGCTCTTCACGTGACCATGAGAAACTACAGACACAGCTCAGCACATCGTGGAAACCAGCCCTTCCTCCATGGACTCTGTCTACACTTCTCGCTGCCTCTTAAAACAGCCATCATAATCAATGATCCCACCCACTCTGAAACTGTCTCTTTGCACTCCACTTCCCTCACCCAGCAGAAGGTAAGAAGTCTAAAAGCATGTAGCGCCAGACTCAAGGTCAGCTTCTATCCGCTGTTATAACTCCATTGAACAGTAAGATCCCTTTTGAGATCAAGTGGACTCTTGGCCTCGCAATCTACCTTACATCTTGCTGTTTGTCTGCACTGCACTTTCTCTGTAACAGTAACACTATTCCACACTCTGTTATTGGTCAAAGTTGAAAGTTCAAGGTAAATTCATTCTCAAAGTACACATATGTCACATATACAACCCTGAGATTTAATTTCTTGTGGGCATACGCAATACATCCAATACCATAATGTGTTCGTCCATCATCAACATCGATGAGGACCTTCACACCATTATGATGATATCGAGACTAGCACGTGATATTGATTTAAGTGAGGGAAAGTCAGCTTCACTCTCTCTTCCCAATTCCCATCTGGATCCTGTGGCAAGACAGAGTCGAGACGGCTGGAGATGAGACTAGGCGCAGTGGATGACCAGAACGTCTTCTGTCTCTTGTTTGCTCTACACGTTCCACGACGCTTGCAGAGACCGCCTCCTTGACCCGTTGGACCTTCCGTTGGTCTCGTCCGCTCAATCCGCCAGAGTCTGCCTTCACATGCTGGGATAGACATCTCCCTATCTCACCGAGGGTTTGAGACCCGTCGGCTACCCTCACCTGGTTTAGACGGCTTGTCGAAGCCATTGCCCAGGGTGTGGCCGCTGTCGCGTGCAAACAGCTACGAGGAGCCACAGGTGAGAGCTGAGTGTCAGGTGGGGACCAAAGGTGGACTGACCACCTTGAAAAGGACACAACATGTTCCCCCACCAGAGGTGCTACCCCTCCCTGACACCCCATACACCCCATAATACCATAATAGAATCAATGAAAGACCGCACGAACTGGGCTTACAACCAGTGTGCAAAAGACAGCAAACTGTGCAAATACGAAAAGAAAATGAAATAATTATCAGAATAATAATAAGTAAATAAACAATAAATATCAAGAATATGATATGAAGTGTCTTTGGAAGTGAGTTCATAGGTTGTGGGAAAATTTTAGTGACGGAGCAAATGAAGTTAGTCCTTTTATTCAAGAGTCTGATAGTTTAGGGGTAATAACTGTTCCTAAACATGGTGGTGTGAGTACTGCGGCTCCTGTACCATCTTCCTGATGGCAGCAGCAAGAAGAGAGCATGTCTTGGGTAGTAGGGATCTCTGATGATGGATGCTTCTTTCCTGCGACAATGTTTAGTGTAGATGTGCTCAGTGGTGGGGAGAGCTTTACCCGTGATGGACTGGGCCATATTCACTGCTTCTTAAAGGATTTTCTGTTCAAGGGCATTGGTGGTTCCATACCAGGCTATAGAAACACCAATGTCCTTGCATTGTGCACCAGGCATTGTACCTGTACCTAAAAAGACTAAGGTAACATGCCTGAACGACTGGTGTCCTGTCACTCTCACTTCAATAATAAGCAAATGCTTTGAGGGACTGGTCAAGGACTACATCTGCAGCAGGCTACCACCCACACTGGACCCCTTACAATTCGCCTACCGACACAACCGATCAACAGACGACGCAATAGCCACAGCTCTACACACCGTCCTTACACATCTGGAGAAGAGGGATGCTTATGTGAGAATGCTGTTCTTGAACTACAGTTCAGCGTTCAACAACATAATTCCCTCCAGGCTCGACAAGAAGCTCAGAGACCTCGGCCTTCTCCCTGCCTTGTGCAGCTGGATCCTGAACTTCCTGTCAGATCACCGGCAAGTGGTAAGAGTGGGCTCCCTTGCCTCTGACCCTTTGACCCTCAACACAGGTGATCCTCAGGGCTGTGCACTAAGCCCCCCCGCCTTTATTCTCTGTATACCCGTGACTGTGTCACCACCCACAGCTCCAGTCCGCTGACAACACCACACTGATTGGCCTAATCTCAAATAATAGTGAGGCAACCTACAGAGAGGAAGTCATCACCCTGACACAGTGGTGTCAACAAAACAACCTCTCCCTCAACGCTGCAAAAACAAAGGAGCTGGTTGTGGACTATAGGAGGAATGGAAACAGGCTAACCCATATAGACGTCAGTGGATCTGGGGTTGAGAGGGTGAACAACTTTAAGTTCCTTGGCATAAACAGCACCAAGAATCTCACATAGTCCGTACATACTGGTTGTGGGGTGAAAAAGGCAAAACAGTGCCTCATTCACCTCAGACAACTGAAGAAGTTTGGTATGGGCCCCCAAATTCTAAGAACTTTCTATAGGGGCACAAGAGAGAGCATCCTGACTGGCTGCATCACTGACTGGTATGGGAACTGTACTTCCCTCAATCGCAGGCCTCTGCAGAGAGTGGTGTGGACAGCCCAGCGCATCTGTAGATGTGAACTTCCCACTATTCAGGACATTTACGAATACAGGTGTGTAAAAAAGGCCCAAAGGATCATCGGAGACCCAAGTCACCCCAACCACAAACTGTTCCAGTTGCTTCCATCCAGGAAATGTTACCACAGCATAAAAGCCAGGACAGCTTCTTCCACCAGGCCATCAGACAGCTTAATTCATGCTGATACTACTGTATTTCCATGTTATATTGACTGTCCTGTTGTACATAATATTTGTTATAAATTACTATAATTGCACCTTGCATATTTGAATGGAGACATAAGATAAAGATTTTTACTCCTCATATTTGAAGGACGTATGTAATAAAGTCAATTCAGTTCTATGACGCAGCTGGTCCATACACTAACCAATACACATCTGTAGAAATTGTCAAAGTTTTAGATGTCAAATCTTTGCACTGGAGCTGTGCTTAGCCACACAGTCATAAGTGTAAAGTGAGCAGAGCAGTGGGCAAAGCACACAGCCTTGTGGTTCATCTATGCTGATGGAGATTGTGGAGGAATAGTGCTACAGTTCTTTCTCTGTAACTGTAACATTATTCTGCACTCTGTTATTGTTTTACCTTCTATCACTTCGATGCACTGTTGTTGCTGTTGTTCCTTTCCGCACCTTGTGGCTCATCAGGCAACAACTTTGCCGTTTCTTTAGCATTTGTCTGTTTATCACAAGGCCAAGTTGCTCACTCAACACTCAACACTCAACCCAGCATGCAAGGAAGCTTGCGAGGAGCCAGTCAGGTTCGAACCTAGGACCATTTGCCTTGAAGTCTGGTGCGGATGCCACTACACCACCGTTCGGCTACCAATACACTGTCGTAAAGAATTTATTTGTGTGGATAGTATGCAAACCAAGTTTTTCACTGTACCTCGATACACATAACAATAATAAACCACTTTGCAAATTTAATTAACCAAATTAATTCTGAGGCTATAGCAATCTGCGTTATAAATATAGTTTATTGGGGCATTGGACATTGTCTGGTGTTTATGACTTAGTAGAAACTAAGTTATGACTCAGTTTCACTTCATTCAAAAAAGTATAATATTATCAGCACTTCTTACAGCAAAGTAGCTGGTTAAATAAATGGAACTGTCAATTCACTGATTCATTGTGAACCAGCAATGAGATATTCGGTGGTGGAGCCGCAGACTTTTGGGTTCTATATTTAATTGCACATGCTCATTTTGGCAAATCTCCCCCAGTATAATGAGAATGCTGATCACCTCATGTCACGTGTTAGGATTACAAATGTCCTTATTGTTTATTTGGCATCATGATACAAAAAGAAATATTTATTTGCATTCTCCCTGTGATAGGCTGGACAGGTAATAACAAGCAAGCTGAAATTTTCATTTGTATAGCACCTCTAACATAGCTGGGACCCGAGGCAAGTCACAGGAATTTTACCACGCAAAAAATAAATGAGGCTATTTGGGCAACTGAGAAAATGTTTGTTTAAAGGATGCATTTTAAGGCAACTGGTGTGTGGGAATAAGCTATTAAATACAGGATGAGAACTTGCATAATGATGAAATAAGGAAAGAGGAATGAAACTTGGGTGTGAGTTAAGAAACAGACAGGTGAGCTTTGGATGACTTCAAGTTTTTAGAAGTCTGCATTGAAGTGAAACCTTATCTACTGAATCTTAGTAAACTAAATGATGTGACAAATCTTTTAATATACTGCTCTTGTCATAAGCAATAACATTTTTCATAGTCTGTGTATCGAATCTAATTTTTGGACTGTGTTTCTATTTTCTTCAGAGTTTCAAGTTTTTTCCCTATATCATCTGCAGGAACAACCTGTGAATATTTAGAATTATTAGTGATATTCTGTCGGAAGGGCTAAGTTCTGACATTTTTCTTTCTGGAGCTCATACCTTTCCTTTGTTTTGCCTCACTTCAGTATATCTGCCAATTTGTCCATCTGGCACTCATTGGCTGATTAATTTTCATTCCAGTGTATTCAACAAGCTTCAAAGCTAGCTGTCAGAATTGGATGGGGTCTAGAGAGGAGACTTTAGAAGCCTCCTTTCCTATAATGGAGTATTGTTAAATGAAAACATATGTCACAAATTTGGCCGATCTGCCCTACTCCCGTTTTGCAAGCCTTCTCATGGAAAGACAAAGCTTTCAAATTTGCCACTCAAATATCTAACTTTAGGATTTGTAATGGATTATTTTGTTCCCTATGTTTCATAACAATGAGCTATATAATAACAATCAAATAGATAGCTTAGTGTCAAGCTATACTGACAAAGGTCACATTGCATATCTTTTGGGTTCACGGTTCTTCAGAACCATGGGCTATACAAAAGGTCATGGTTTCAATGACAATCAGTATCACTATTGCTCCTTTCCATATTCCTTTCAGATTCAGTTTAATCTATTTCTTTATCCCATGTACATTGAAACATACAGTTCTGATGGATATTCCCTTCCTTGGCCAGTGGGCCCTTTGTTTTTATTATGCAAAGCCTACTTTCTAAACATAGCAGCTCAAACAGATCAAATATCAAAGAGTTGTAAGTAAACTTCCAACTATATTCATTGTTAGCTTCTGGTCATAAAGCAGGAATCAGTCTTCAGTTCTTAAAATGTAATTGGAAAGCAGTAATCAAATTGAAGTTAAAACAAAGTACTGTCTATAGAACAGCTTTGCAAACAAGCTCTGTATATATTCTGTCTGTGAGAAGTAAGATATACCTCACTGCACCTGCTTTATTGCTGCTCAAAGGAGCAGTCGAAGACAATGGGTTATTTAGTTAGGCTTGGTTCAAATGAGACAAGCTGACTAAGTTGCTTTGTTCAAGGAAGCTTGCAGACCAGATGAATAGCATAAGTTATCATGTCACTAACTGATGTGTTTATATTTGGAAGCTTCATGTACTCAAGGAAGTTAGGTTAGAACTATGTTTCCAAGATACTTTTAGAGCTTTAGTGTAAAAAAGGTATCTGAGAAAGTACTATATGCAAGTGAAGTTACCCAAGTGGAAATAAAACAGTATAAATGTAGAGAGCATTTCAGCCTCATTAGGAATAGGGTAAGGAATATCAAGAAACATGAAAGAAACATGGGGTGAACTAGAGACCATTCCTCTGACTTCAGCTTCTGCGATGGACGATCTGCTTGTCTGCATCTTTGGTATGTCTTTTTAATTTATAGAAATTGTACCTGTGTTTTATAAATTCTTTCTGCTTTGTGTTTTGGAAATCATTTGTAATTTGGAAATGTTTAAGATAGTAATCCTCTGTACATTTTAAATGTGTTTTAAGAGTGTTGTTTGCATGAAAACATGCAGACTTGAATTGATTCTGCTATGGTTGTTATTCTATTATGGATTTATTGAGTATACGTGCAAGAAAATGAATCTCAGGGTTGTAAAGCGACATATCTGTAAGTTGATAATAAATTTATTTTGAACTTTGAACTTTAAACATCGATCACTGAAAATAAATGAACTGTGTTTTAAACTACTTTGTTAGCTGGAAGTATCTTCTCCTTGATAGGGAGAGGGCGACCACTGCTCAAATAGTTGGGTATTGACAGCTAAACTCACTGTGGAGAAGTGAACTAATCTTTGAAGATTGAGTAGTTACAGTATAATCTCCCTTTAGTGAGGGTACCCGTAGCTACTTATATTGATAGGGTTTAAATTCTTCACTTAAGTTTAGAAATTTGTGGTCAGCAGACCAAATGCCATAACACAGTGAAATGTATCTTTTGTATTAACAACCAACACAACCTAAGGGTATGCTGGTGGCAGCTCCCAAGTGCCAATAAAGCATGTCCACAATGTCACAGAACAACATAAGCAACATCAATAACAGGAGAACAACAGTAACAGAACAACAACAGCAAAACAAGACCCTTACTCACTCCCCCCCCACCCCCCACCCCCCACTCGCGCACACACCAAGAATTTTTTTGACCCCAGGACAGGCTGTCTCCAGGCCACCAGTCTCCAGCAGATTCATGGACTTGCAGATACTGGGCCTTCAACTTCCCTGTGGAATGGCAGACTTGTAGAACCGAGGCTTCGACCAACAGGTCTCGACTTCCATATCATTTTATTGAAGTCAAAAGGTGCTAACAAAGCAATTAATATAATAGACAATTTTCTATTTAATCTTTAATATAAAGGGTATGTAGAATGTACTTCATGTGAGGTAAAAATTGCACTTATTTGAAAACCTAATTAGAATATTTTCTTTTAAATAATCATAAAAATGGAAAAGATTAAATCTTGGATTGCATTTTAAATACTGAATTATCATCAAGAGGGCAGTGAATAGATAAGTTTCTTAATTGATTTGATCCCGCCGAGTGTTCCAACACAATCTGTTCTGCCGTGAATTAGAGTGCAGCTGAGTTAAGTGTAAATACTATTGCCTTTATGGCTGAAAAAGTTACTGCATTCAGCATGGGATTCTTCCCTTTTATCAAAAGCATCTGAGAAATCTCAACAGGCCTTGATACAATTACTGGAGCTCTCCCTTCTCCGTCCACTGCTCTTCCAGCCAAGCAGCCAAAAGTCAGTTGGGACCTAACATTCTAACTGGTAGAAAATTTGGTCAGTCAGGCATCCGAATCTATCCGCATCTTAATAATTACACTGGACCAGTGTGTCAGGAGGATTGTGTTTTGTCTCCTTACACTATGCTCTCAAAGCAAGAGGGAATTCTTGGTTTGAGTAAAGGGCTTTTAATTTCCTCACTAAATTGTTAACAGGAATGGAGTCCACATTACATATCATTATTTATCATCATATTAAAATTAAATCTTATACTCTCTGATTCAAAGTAAACATCTAGATAACAAAGACAACTTCTTTCTATTCATTGTCACGTCATGCAAAAGACAATTATGCTGAAGCACCAACTAGGTGTCTTTTCTCTTTCTCCCCCCTCCCTCCCTCTCCCTCTCTCACCCTACCTCCCTCTCTCCCTTACCCTCCCTCTCCCGCTGCCTCCCCTCTCTCTCCCTCCCTCTCCCTTGCTCCCTCTCCCCACCCCTCTTCTCTCTCTTTTCCCCTCTCTCTCTTTCTCACACACACACTTCCCCACTCTCATCTTTGTCTCTTTCTCTCTGTCTTTCTCAATCTCCCTCTCACTCTCTTCCTCTTTCTTTCTCTCTCTCTTTCTCTCTTCTTTCTCTGCCTCTTGTTCTCTTTCATTCAATCCACACTGTTTAGACTCACACTTTCACACTTTCAGACGTCACCGGTCAGTTGATCAAATTCCTCCTCAGTTCCTTGCAGTCACTACCAGACTTTTCATTCCGCACTATTTTAAATTGTACATCTATACAACCAACTTGAACACTCCAGAAGGAGACTATAATATGCAGAGACTGATTAATGAAAATGATTTTATTGTCTTGGATTTATTTATGCCTTAAGTTCTTTTAAACTGTTGGCACTCATTTATTGTGTTCCATTTATATTCGTCAAGCCATGAACAAGTTCTTCCTAAAACTGTATTGAGTAACAGGTGAAAGCATATTAAAGTTGGAATCCCTTTGAATTAAAATATCACAATATAATCTTCTGAATCCAAGTTACAATTTCGCAAATTTTTGGCATTTTCCCAACAGAATTCCCAATGGATCCTTTGAATGTAACAATCATTGGAATGATTCTGAGAAGAGTGAACTCCTTTGATCTCTTCAAATTGATTAGTTACATAATTTGAGTAATCTTTCACACTCAATACTCCCTGATATACAGAGTGCAGAACTGTGCAATTGAAGTTTCACACTCGACATGTTCCTGCTGCTTTATAGAAATGGATGCCAGGGTGCATTATTTGAAATTTTGTCAGGATTGTACTCAACCTTTCCCGACAGTTTAGTCAATCCCTTAGACAAGCCCTGTAGGGTAACAAGAGACTGACGTGGAAAAGAAGAGTGCACAGCTGCCGAGGAATACTGTTCTGTAATGAGAGGCTTCTGTTTTCACATGTTCCACAACCATCTGATTCATTTGGCTTCAAGGATACTTTTGAAAACATATTCCAGCTGAGGGCTATTATATACAGTAAATAGTCTAAAGTAGCTAACACTATTGAATGAGCAGAAATATTAACTTCTCTGCATTAATATGTAAGTTGCTACTGTGCTTCAATATATTATCTAAAAGAAGGCTTCTTTCTTCTAAGGAGCCTTGAAGTGTAAATTTAAGATACTTGGACTTCAGTGTAATCTAACCACTGCACAAATAGATTTGTCACAATTCATAACTCTTAAATGGATTGGACATGGTATGTGGAAATGGAGCAGGAATCTGAGTGGGAGGGAGACAGGAGAGAGCAATGGACAGAGAGATGGAAAGAGGAATGAAGAGAGGAGAGAGAAATAATTCACTGATGGCACGTTGAAAGCAGATGGGGGTGTGGAGAAGAACGGCTGGCGGGAAACAAGCCTTTGCAATCCAGGATGGTGACACAAGGGACAGCAGATGCTGGAAACCGGAGCAACAAATTGCTGCAAGAATTCAACAGGTCAGGCAGTCCAAGTGAAGGGTTTTGATCTGAAACATCGACGGTTGATTTCCCTCCATAGATGCTGCCTGACCCATTGAGTTCCTCTGGCTCTTTGTATGTTCCACAGGCATCTGTTTTATTGCTCCAGTCCAAGTGGGTGGCTGACTGTCTGTGAATTGGATGTCAGATACTGTCTGAAGAGGAAGGTAGTAACTAAGGAAGATGAGTAGGTTATAATTTCCCTCAGAAAAGGAGAAGAGAATTAACTGAACATTTAGAGGAAATGGGACCACACATGAGTAATCTGAACCCTCAACGTAGTCTACGATAGGTGAGCTGCAATGTAAGAATGTTAACAACTGCAAACATAGATACCACTCTCCACAAAAATCACCTACTTTCAATGTTAATGGAGGCAATCAGACTGTTCTCTATTTGAGGTTTAATCAGCTGCTGAAGAGATGAGAGAAAAGAGATAAGAATTGCATATGGACAGGGGGAAACAGGAGAGCTCTTTATCATAACCCCAAGGGACCTGTTCCCTCTGACTGCCATCCTAGCTCACCACCGGAACCATTCCCCTGTCACTCCCATCCTCCTGGCCAGATCCTTCCAGATCCTTCTTCACTCCTCTACATGTCACGACTGCAGTCTCTGATATTCCCCTCACCCTCTTCATCACTCTTGGGCTGGTTCTTTCAGTCCGAACCCACTTTTTCCTATTCTTTGAGTTCCTTAAAACGCCCACCCCTAGAACGCCTGACCTTCACGTTTCCTTGAATTCATCCCAATGCCAAAAAGTTTAACTGCCCGCTGCTAACTTGTCCAGCCTACTGACTGAAAAGGAGTTCATCAGGTTCCACCAAAGGAGACCCTTTCTTCCAGATTTGCTTCAAGGAAGGGTTGTTCTTGGAGAGATATGGAACAAATGTAGGAAATTGGAACTGGCTGGGTGGACAGCATGTTTAGCATGGAGTGGTTGGGCTGGAGGGTGTATTCAATAACCCTATGGTTCTCTTTCCTCACCATAAGGCACCTCTCTGTGCCTCCCCAGCCTGCACCAGTCCTCTCTGTGTCTCCACAACTTCTTCAGCCAAGGAGAAAAAATGTACTTCATTTAGGGAAGAGGAAGAACTAACAATGTGTTTGAAGTGACAGAAAGTGAGAAAAAACACAAACAAGAGAAAATCTGGAGATGCTGGAAATCCAAGCAACACACACAAAATGCTCAAGGAACTCAGAAGGCCAGGCAGCATCTATGGGAAGAAGTACAGTTGACATTTCGGGCCGAGACCCTTCAGCAGGACAGGAGAAAAAAGTGATGAGGAGTAGATTTAAAAGGTGAGGGAGGAGAGAGAGAGACACACAAAGTGATAGGTGAAACTGAGAGAGGATGGGTGAAGTAAAGAGCTGGGAAGCTGATTGGTGAAAGAGATACAGGGCTGGAGAAAGGGGAGTCTGATAGGAGAGGACAGAAGGCCATGGAAGAAAGAAAGTGGGGGAGGAGCACCAGAGAGAGGTGATGGGCAGGCAAGGAGATAAAGTGAAAGAAGGAAAAGAGTATGAGGAATGGTGAAGGGGGGAACGACATAGATTGGAAGACCACTTCACCAGGCACCTACCAAAAGAAGCAGGATCTCCCAGTGGCCACCTATTTTAATTCCTCTTCTGAGTCCCATTCTGATATGTCAATCCATGGCCTCCTCTACTGTCGCGATGAGGCCACACTCAGGTTGGAGGAACAACACCTTATATTCTGTCTGGGAAGCCTCCAACCTGATGGCATGAACATCAATTTCTCAAACTTCCGCTAATGGCGACCCCCCCCCCCTTCACCATTCCCCATCCTCTTTTCCCTCTCTCACTTTATCTCCTTGCCTGCCCATTGCTTCCCTTTGGTGCTCCTCCCACCTTTTCTTTCTTCCATGGCCTTTTCTCCTCTCCTATCAGACTCCCCCTTCTCAAACCCTGTATCTCTTTCACCAATCAACTTTCCAGCTCTTTATTTCATCCCTCCCTCTCCCGGTTTCACCTTTCACCTTGTTTTTCTTTCTCTCCTCCCCCACCTTTTAAATCTACACCTCATCTTTTTTTCTCCAGTCCTGCTGAACGGTCTCAGCCCAAAACGTCAACTGTACTCTGTTCTGTACCATATCGCCTACAGTATAATAAGGGACTACTTTATGTTTTAGTAACACGTTGTTGAATGCGCTATTAGGCGCGTATTGATCTGCACGTGTGTGCCGAGATCGGATTCTGCCAGTAAAGAACCATGAAACTTAGCTCTCATCTCCTGCGCTTATATTAATAGCATTGTTGTGTAACCAGTCCACATACACAACAAATTGGCGACGTGGTTAATGAATCTACATCATATCAGAACACCGTGTTTTAATTGATAATGTCACTCAGTGGAAGAGTGCAAGGAATGAGGCAAGGAGCGGGAGAAGGAGGCAGAGCAAGGCCACGAATTTGAAAGGAAGCGGGAGTCGGGAACGTCGGGAGACCAAGAGACACAGTCGGAGCCACAGCACGTCCAGGCGAGACCACAGCCAGTGCTGACCCCCAGGGGCTGAGGGTCTGCCTGCCCCAGAAGGGAGATAAAAAAAAAACGACACACACACACACACACACACACACACACACACACACACACACATCTAGATGGAGAGCACGCGTGGTGCTAGCAAAAAGGACATGTGAGTCAAAACGGAAAATAAGGGGAGAATGGGGCTTAATTATCATAACAAAGATGGTGATGGTTGGAACCATTACAGCATTTGATAGTGGCATTGAAGACTGGCAACTTATATTGAAAGAGTGGAGTTACATTGTGAGGCTAATGGTGTTAAGGATGAAAAGAAAGCCAGCATTTTACTGAGTATTATGGGAGCAAAAACATACAGCCTGTTACGGAGCTTGTTAACCCCTGAAAAGCCGGCTGGTAAAATGTTCAAGCAAATAGTAGACACTCTCCAACAGCATTTAAGCCCCAAACCACTTGTCATTGCTGAAAGATTTAAATTTCACAAATGGAATCAGAGCAAAACTGAAAGCATTTCTGAATATTGTACTGAATTGTGCAAATTATCAGAACATTGTCAATTTGGAGCTGGTCTATCGGATGCATTGAGGGACGTGTTAGTGTGCGGCATGCAATGTGAACCCACACAGAAGAAGCTGGATCATTTCCATGGATGCTACCCAACCTGCTGAGTTCCTCCAGCGTGTTGTGAGTTTTACATAGAAGAACCTTCTGGGTGAAAAAGACCTTACATTAGAGAAGGCGCTGAACATTGCAATATCAACAGAAACAGTGGCACGGGGTGCTTCCGAGATACAACAAAAATCTCTGGAATATGCCACTAATAAAATGTCACTGAACGGGAATGAAGGAAAGAAATGTTACCGTTGTGGGAACAGGTCACATGACCTGGATGACTGTTGGTTTAAAGATAAAGAATGCAGAAACTGTGGTAAACAGGGCCCCATTGGCAGAGTATGCAAAGCTAGTCAACAGCAGAAAAAGGGCAAACTACAGAGAAACAAGAAACCACAGAAAGGAAAATACAACAAGGTACACAAAATGAAAGAAAGCAGTTCTGATGAAAACAATTCTGATAAAAACGACTCCGATGAAAGTGAATTTTCTTGCCGGCAACTTCACAGCGTGAAAGAGACAGATGATCGAAGAGTAATATGGATCACTCCACAAGTGGAGGGCGTGAGACTGAATATGGAGTTGGACACAGGCTCAGCTTTAACAGTGATCTCTGTACATGACTACAAACGATGGTTTTCTCACTTACCTCTGAGATGAACTAAACTACTGTTAAAGACTTACACAGGACGGAAAGTGCATCTCAAAGGCAAAATTAAAGTGACAGTGACCTACAGAGACAAAACACAGCAGCTGAACCTCTATGTACTGAAAAGCGGAGGACCACCGTTGCTGGGACGGGAATGGTTCAGGAAAATGGCTCCACCATTCCATCACGGCTGATTTATTATCCCCCTCATTTCTATTCTCCTGCCTTTTCCCTAGAGCTATAATTGCTCTGAACCAATCGATCAAGTGTCATCCATAAATTGTTACATTGCTACTTTTAATACTGGTTTTATGGCTGTCATTCATCTGAGTTGTGCTTTTGTACTGCTGGACATTGCTTGTACTGGCTGGTTACCTGATTTTATTTATTGTTTATGTAGTGGCATGTACACTTGGAGACATAACAACTTTCTCAAAGTTGTAACAGAAGTGGTTGAGCACAGAGTACTGCAGCACAACTTATCTCATGCCCCAGGCTGCACAGAGCATCGCATATTGTTTGTGAAAGAAGGCTCCAAGTCAAGGGTGTACAGCGCAGGCCCACGATCAAGCATACTTTCTTCAGCCAATGATTTGTGTGTCAAGGCCAACCTGGATGGGAAAGGCAGTTTCCCGGAGCAAATAGCTTTCACTACATTGCATCCAGATATAATTGTATGGTCTGACACCAGTAGAGAAGTGGTTATTGGTGAACTCACAGTCCCCTGGGAAGACAAAATCGATGAAGCCCACGAGCACAAGTTAACCAAGCCTGCAGAATTAAGATCAGAGTGCAGAGACAAAGAGTGGAAGGTCTCATGCTATCCATTCGAAGTAGGTTGCCATGGGTTTATTGCATTCATTTTCCTGAAGTGGCTGCGTGACCTTGGCTTCACTAGAAGAGAAATCAAGTCAACCAGCAGGGCTGTAGCTGAGGCAGCTGAGACAGGATCAGCATGGGTGTGGACCAAATATGTCCAGAGGGGAAGATAGTCGGACAGTGTATACATCTTTTGCAAACCCTTCAGTAGTTGCATAGACACCTGAAGAGTAGAATATCTGTTGGATGGAAGTGACCAACAACACTGATAGAGGCAGATGCCAAGTTTTTAAGCTCTGCTGGCCCACCACCTCGAGGGAGTCTTGATCATAAGCGGGCCAAAACTCCTGAAGACAGGTGGCAGATCAACTGATGATCCCACTGGTAATAGCACAGGACAGTTAGCATCTTAGTCCACGTGTATTTTCAATTCTTTTATTTGTTGTTTTATAGCATTGAGTACGAGAGTTGCAAACGCATTTTCACTGTATTGGTACATGACAAATTGTACTATGCAATGATGATAAAGATATTTCATTTCATTTCATTTCAAATCTAGTTGGATTGGCACACCATCAAGGTGCTAGATGTGTCAACAAAGGAGGGCAGCTCGGCGGGGAAGATGTCTGCAGCTCTTGTCTCACCCATTGTCGACTATTACAATGACGAGGAGGAGCTAGACAGCGTCGACGATGAGGACAAATGCAGTATCCATGGCCAGAACTTGGATGAAGATACAGAGGATGCAAGTGAGACAGATATTACCAGTTAGCAGGATGATGAAGACTACCTGGAAGTAAAAGAGCAGATGTACCAGGAGAAATTGACATCTCTCAAAAGACAGCTACAGCAGTTACAGGAAGGAACTTTGCAGGAGTATCAGAAAAAGATGAAGAAACTAGATCCACAATACAAGGAGAGAATATGAAATGCAGGGCTTTTTCTGCAACTGGAGACAGAACAAGTGGAAAGGAATTATATTAAAGAGAAGAAAGCAGCAGTGAAAGAATTTGAAGATAAAAAGATTGAGTTAGAAGAAAAGAAAAAGATGATTGAGAATGAGAGACTAACAATGGAACTCACAGGTGATTCTGTGGAGGTAAAGCCAATAATGACTAGGAAACTAAGAAGACCTAATGACCCTGCTCCAATTACAGACAAAAGACAAAAACCTGCACCTGCACAGTTAAATTACTTGTTAACAGATGAACAGATAATAGAAGATCTGCAAACTCTCAGTAAGCTTAAATCAAAAAGACCAGCATCTCCATCTTCTCCTGAGCATCTTACTAGCACTCCTGATGAATCACCAGCACAAAGATATGAAGTACGAATAGAAGATGGAAAGTTATATTACGATAAGAGAAGGTATCATAAAGGTCAGGCTATCTATTTGGAATCTAAGGAGAATACAAAGATTGGCTGTGTAATTATCTCAGTTGGAACAAATGAGATATGGGTAAGGAAGACAAGTGATAGCACAAAGATGCATATATATCTAGGACAGCTGCACAGAGAAGTCTTCATTATATGAAGGTGATCTGCTGCCTAGAACTCTCAGCAAGTTGGAGGTACACATCTTTTTAACTCCTTATGCTCAGAGTTCAACTGTTCATGACTTTTATATGGAAACCTGTATAAAACAAACAAGTTTATTGACTGACCGAAGAACACACTATTTGAAGACACGT
The DNA here is from genome assembly GCF_030028105.1 of Mobula birostris. Classification (NCBI taxonomy): domain Eukaryota; kingdom Metazoa; phylum Chordata; class Chondrichthyes; order Myliobatiformes; family Myliobatidae; genus Mobula; species Mobula birostris. The sequence goes on from NC_092388.1 coordinate 18,558,117, forward strand.
TCCAATGCCATCTCAGTTTTGATGATTGTACATATTTTTAAGAATAACATTCACCTTTTCACGGGTTTCACTTTGCTTTTGTCATCTTTGCAAGATGGGGGTGACTACTCTTTAAGGCTGGAACCTGCCAATTCGTGGATTGTTCAATTTATTCCGGACAATAGAGTGAAGACTTACTTGCTTCAGTGCTGGACAATCTAGAGAAGACTCCCCTCCCAGAGACTTGAGTTATAAATGGGTCTTAGACCAAAAGTTAAAATAAAGGCTTGTTATAATTTTATATTATTACGTTACTTTGCTATAATTTGATATTATTAAGTTACTAAGTAAACAACTGGTAGGCATTTGTATGTTAAGGTTAAACATATTTGTTTAGCATAGTGCCCCAGTAAAAAGACACAGTTGATAAACTATTATAATAAAAGGGGAGGAGTGTACCATATAGCTTACAGTATAATAAGGGACTACTTTATGTTTTAGTAACACATCGTTGAATGCGCTATTAGGCACGTATTGATCTGTATGTGTGTGCCGAGTTCGGATTCTGCCAGTAAAGAATCATGAAACTTAGCTCCCATCTTCTGCGCTTTTGTTAATAGCATTGTTGTGTAACCAGGCCACATGCACAACATTTTCCATAGATGCTGCCTGGCCTGCTGGGTTCATCCAGCATTTTGTGTGCGAGCGAGAAAAACTTGATAGTGCAAATGTAATCATTCTTCAGTAAGAGGCTGACAAAAATATCCTCTCCCTAACATAACTTTTTCTTTGTGAATTGAAAACAATGGTTTGAAACATTTAAATTGTTAAAAAGACATTTATTTAATGAAGATCTTTAAAAAAATGAAACTGAAGAATTAACTGCATTCAAAAGACAACATGAACATGTAAAATGAACTATGTTCTGCTTAATTACTCCTAACTATCTGCATTTAAGAACATTCATCTTACTTGCCTTGACATGACTGCTGCATGATTTATTGCTGCGGTGGGTCTATTGAGGACAAATTGCATGCAAGCATATATCTCCACTGAATTCCTTCTGAGATCTCTCTAGCTTTAGACCAAAGCAACTTTGTGTTGAATTTCAATGAAGTCTCCTTAGACCGTAAGACTGTAAGACATATGAGAAGAATTAGGCCATTCAGCCCATTGAGTCTGCTCCACCATTCCATCACGGCTAATTTATTATCCCTCTCATTTCTATTCTCCTGTTTTTTGCCCATAACCTTTAACACACTTATTAATCAAGAATCTATCAAACCCAAACTTTGATATATCCAATGGCTTAGCCTCCACAGCTCTCTGTAGCAATGAATTCCACAGATTGACTAAGTTCTGGCTAAAGAAATTCCTCCTTATCTCTGTCCGAAAGGGATGTTCTACTAGTCTGAGTATGTGCCCTCTAGTCCTAGACTCCCCTATCCTCTCCACATCCATTCTATCTAGGCCTTTCACTATTCAATGGGTTTCCCCATGATTTAACAGCCCGTCTCCCTCCCCCACCATCTACAAGCAGCTGAATGTGCTCTTGCCCCTCATTTCCCCTCCCCTGTTACAATAAACTACTATTGCTTATTTTAATTTTACATAATAAATAAAGTCAAGGGTAATTTATTAATAAAATAGTCTTTATGCCATTTTCCTTTTGCGCTTGGATAGATCTTCAGAATAAAACTGCACAGATTTATAGAGAGATGAGGGAGAAAATCGTGAAATAGTGGAAAATTCAAGAAGTAAGCTGTTGCAGTGTTCATCTGAGTTTTTCTGCTTTGGAATCTGTCTTTCAATGAGATCTCCCCCCCCCCCCCCCCATTCTTCTAAACTCCAGCGAGTACAGATCCAGAACACTCCTCATACATTAACACTTTTGTTCCCGGGATCATTCTCATGATCCTCCTCTGGACCCTCTCCAATGCCAGCACATCCTTTCTTAGAAAATCTTTGAACTCACACACAGCTTTCTTTGCAATGCCAAAACGTAAAACTTTTCTTTATATAGAAGTGTGTTCCTATTCAGTCATTGTTAAAAAACTGGACCGCTGAAACTCACTCAAGCTCCATTTGCAGCAGCGTTCAGACTCACAAACTCTACCAGCTAGAACAGGGGACCCCAACCCAGGGGTGCAGGGGGCACAGACTCCCTGGCTTAATAGTATTGGTCCATGACATAAAAAAGGTTAGGAACCCTGAGCTAGAAGGACAATGGCAGAAAAAGCACAGGAACACTATCAACTGGACGTTTCTCTCCAAGCCACACACCATCAGGAATGGAAACATCAAAGTTCAAAGGTTAATATCGCATCTCCTTCACCGTTGCTGGATCAAAATCCTGGCGTTCTCTCCCTCAGTGCACTGTAAACACACCCAGACCTCAAGGTTTGAGAAGGTAACTCACCACCCCTTACCCAAGGGCAAGCAGAGATGCGCAATTAAAAAGCTGGTGCTCCCTTAAATAAATATTTTTAAAAAGACTGGATAACATAAGCTGCTGAAATAAACATTTCTATTGTACAAATCTTAAATCACTTTATAATATTACAGGTTTTCCAATTTACTGTTGATGAGTCTATTTTTAGTTTCCAAGAACACAAAAACTATTTCCAGATTAATAAATCCAGATTGACTAAGAGTTGATACACAACTCAATGCCCCTTTAAATGGGTTGCAGGTAAGTAATAAGAGCATTTTTCATCTCTAACTAATCATAAGCAACTTTTCTATAGAACAGCTGGATAGTATTCTCTGCAATTCTTTTGAAGCGGATTCACATTCATTTCATGTATAATAAAAGCAAGCTGTAAAGAAAGACTAGAAAAAAAAGTTCATCCAGATTGAAAGCAATTAAAGAGGAGATATGTCCATCAAAGTATGAAATCATATATGACTACTTTTTCAGTGTATCCCAACTGGGTGTCCAATTCAATGGCAGAAGTGAAAAAGAATTAAAAGGATAACAGAAAATATTTCTGAACCACACATTTGGGAATACTTGTCAGGCAAACAGAAACAAAATAGGAATATTAAAACATAGAGATGAGTATTTAATTGTATTATTTGCCTCTATTCATTTCTGTGGGAGGAAAACTAATAGTTCAGTTCAATTTCTTCTCAATTTACTTTCCTGCTTGCTGCCTAGCTGGGAAATTGACAGTGTAATGGGAGAGGGCACCAGATTACCACTTTTAATGGCTGAATTGTTATTCATCGATTTTGACTTTCTTATAAAGTTTTGGCTTGGTTCCACGCTCCTATTGATATAGAGCTACTATAAGCTCCCAGAGCAAAAGAAATCTGTCCATGTAATCAGATTTCAAGTTTGAGTTCAAATTTATTGTCATTCAACCATACACATATATACAGCAAAACAAAACAACATTCTTTTGGGACCAGGGTGCAAAGCACAGTACATATATCACATACAGCACATAAATAATATTAACAGATTAAATATGTATTCTGTAGATGTACAAGTTGACAGAGAGTGCACATACAACATATAGTTAAATATACAAGAGTATAATGTTATTGGCACTGCCATGATTAATGTGCACTGGGTGGGAGCAGGGTGTTCAGAAACTCACAGCCTGCAGGAAAAAAAGTTGTTATCCAGCTTAACAGTCCTTGAATGATTAATATTCATTTATTAATCACATGGACATTGAAACATACAATGAAATGCGTTTGTGTTAACAACCAATGCAACTGAAGGATGTGCTGAGGGCAGCCCGCAAGTGTTGCTATGCATTTTGGTACTGACTTAGCAAATCAACAATGCTCTTGTCTATTTTACTTGTTAAATCGTTACAAACCTCTTCTCACACACATTTGTTCCATCTTCCAGAAACTTGGATCAGTACATCCAGTCAGTTAACACTTCTTTTTAGAGTCATGTGACCTTCCAGTATCAGTTGTGGCTCACATCATTCTACGCATTGTTCAGCATATCCACGGGTGCATCCATTAGGAATACATAGAGCAGTGCATTGGCAATATACAGAACAGTCCTAGTTTCATGTCAGACCTGCCAAAATGGACTACAAGGATCCAGCTGCAGCTATCTGAGAACAGTGCATGGGGTACTTGGAATTTGCAGAATTTGAAGCTCTCACAGATATTATTAAAGTGATCTTCAATCATTTGCAGGTGTGGCAGTGATTAAGTAGAAGATTGGTTGAGGTTGCTCAAACAAGACTGGGCACTGTAACAGGAAAAATTTGAAAGGCTGGTATGTCAGCTTAAGGTCTAATTCACAAAAATGTAAAGGGTAAAGTTAAATTTTGCTTGATCAGTATAACTAGTGTAAAGCATTCCATTGAAATAGTGTGAGAATATACACTTTCGTATTATAATTAAGGGTAATTTCATATTATAATTATAAAATATTATAATTGTATTATAATTAAGAATTATAATTCTTAAGGAACTAAGAATATGCACATGCTGATTCATGTGACAATAGCAAGCTGATAATTTATGTCCTAATTTGGATATGCCTCCCATACTTCACTTGCATGTTAGAAGATGGGTACAAATGCAGGAGTTACAATGACTCAGTTTGCCTACAGTAGAAGGTGAAATACACCTTGTGTGGATGCTTTATAATCATAGTCACAAAGGCCAGGAAATCTGTTGCTTACTAATGCGAGAGTCATGTTAATATCAAAGCAAGCATTGTACTCTCTAAGACAGTTTGCTATGTGGAAATCCAAATGCAATTCCATGAAATCAAAATATAAAGGTGAATATATTTGAATATAAATGGATCGCAATATGAAGGATGTTATTCTGGTTTTAACATGCTCTTGCTCTTTATGCTTTTTCCTTTTTCACAAAGTCGTTGAAAATTGCCAGGTCAAATTGGAATAATGGTGGCAGTTTTGAACATTGACATGATTTTCCCACAATTGTAATTATACTTGGGGCACTTGTAGTGAGGAGTCTGAAAGCTAGTTCATAATGTTCTTGGTGTGTGTGTATCCTGACACACATGCATAGTCAAAGGAGAAAAGCTTTCACACTGATGATCATGACCTTAATTCTGTCTATTGATAAAACAACTACTTTTCCAGCACCAGAGATCATTCTTTCCAATTTCAACTTTCTTCAATATTATGTTCTGATTCTGATCTTCTGGAAATGATGTCTGATCATTTTTTTCACATTTGTTTCTGATATAGAAACAGGCCCTTTAGCCCATCGAGTCTATCCCAGCTCTGCGACAATCCCATCATCCTTGTCATCCATTGTCACACCTGCCCATAAAAACCCTGATTCTCATGCCAACCATCTAGATTACTTGTAACTTAAGATGGCTAACTAAACTAACAAGCAGAAATTCCTTGAGATGTGGGAAGACATCTCAGGGAAACCCATGCAGTCACAGGGAGAAAATGCAAACTCCGCAGAACCAACACTGTTTTTTCAAACAAGTGTCCCTTAAAAGAGAGAGTTTTTCAAAAGTTATTACCAATGGAGTAGTGAAGCATCTTTATTTTACTTATTTACAGCACGGAACAGGTTTTCTGGCCTAGTGAATTGTGCCACCCACCAACCCACCTATTTAACCCCAGCCTAATCTCAGGACAATTTGCAGTGACCAATTAACCTACTACTGGTACATCAATGGACTGTGGAACAAAACTGGAGCACCCAGAGGAAACGCACATGATTCACGGGGAGAATGTATAAACTCCAAGTTCCAAGTGCTCCTGCCGCGTTTTGTCACCCTGCAACCTTATCCTTCAATCTCTTTGAATTATGGAGGACAACATGTGTGTGGGTGTCTTTCTCCAGCAGACTTCACCGTGATCATCATGACTCCAGTATTTCTACTGTTTTTTTTGGTGTTTCTTAGTTGTGCATGTGATTTTTTTTGCGTTCTGTCGCTGAGCAGCAGTGAACCATCTGATTTATCAGAGTTCTCTTTGGGAACTGGTTAACTTGATCAGCATTACTGATCTGGCTATTCTTCACAATTGCACTTAATAAAAAAAAACTCCTTGCAGATAGTGCCAAGACAGAACTCCAAATTCCGGAACACTACAAGCTGTAATACCATCATGCTAACATGGCGCCCATGTGTGATGCCCACCACAAGAAAATCCTTAGCCGAGATTCTTCTTTGTCATATTACTAATTGTGACAAAGTATTAACAATCAATTTCAAAATAAATTTATTATCAATGTATGGATATGTCACAGTAAACCAGCTTGAGATTCGTTTTCCTGCAGACATTTACAGGCACATTACTTTGCACTGTTGTAACTATATGTTATAATTATGTGGTTTTTGTCAGTTTTTTTTAAGTCTTGGTTTGTCTTGTGTTTCTGTGATATCATTCTGGAGGAGCATTGTATCATTTCTTAATGCATGCATTAGTAAATGACAATAAAAGAGGACTGCGTGTCCTCATAATCTAAAAAAAATCTAATCTAAATAAAGAAAAACAACAGAATTTATGTAATACTATTCTTAACAAAGACTAACAAGTAAGTATTTTGGAAAAAAATAGCACTCCATTAAAAAATTTAGAAAGATAAATAATGAGACTTGCTGTAATAATTTAGATGTGGGGATTAAACATTTTTGCTGACTTATATTTTTTCTTGTTTAAATTAGTTTTGAACATAAATACCAAAAATTTACCCTTCTTTTAGTTACTGATGTAAAGAGGCACGTGTGGCTTTGGTTAAGTTGTCAATTGTTTTAATGATTACCTGCAATAGGGTGTCGACACAGCATTTTACAGGGATGGATAGAGCATGCAGTCTAGTGTTGTGGTCTACAAAAATGATGAAATTAAACAGTAAATGGAGGCTTTGTAAGTGCAGGCTTGATTTATCACTTCAGCTATTTCTGAAATGTTACGTTGACAAATGTTAGTGGCAGTAGAACAATAGTCTTGCACTATTCCATTTAGTTATATTTTGTGGATTTTTCTTATTTGAGAAAAGTAAATGGACTTTCCCCTACATTTTTTAAATCAGAACAAGGTGCAGATAATGGCTTATTGATCAATCCATGGTATTGCAACTAAAGGTACGATCTAAGCAGAGTATAATTTATGTCTGATGCACTCAAATGCATTTTTCTTTTACGGTATTTCTGAAGGATGCACAATTTAAATGTAGAGCAAATACATTGTGCATTATGCTGGAAAGCTATAGAACTGAATCAGTTTCAGTGAGGTTTCTCCTCACTTCAATAGATCAGTTTTAAGCTGATGAGTCATCCATATCAGTGTTGTGGTTGTCTTCAATGGGCCCAAGCCCCTGAATATCGCAGAGACTATCACCTGGGCACCCTATTATTTCATAACACCTGGGATCTGTGTGAAGGATAGGAGAGAGCTTGGCAGGTGATACATCGTATGTCGTGGCAAAAAATTCCTGTTATTGTCTCTGGTTCTGCAATTTTAGTTTATATGGATTTACAGATCAAAAAATAATGCATTTTGTAATCCTTGTGTTTTACAGTGCAGCAAAGAAGCTCAGAAATCAGGTTCACAGAGAAAATCAATAAATAGTATGCAGGATGAAATCTTATTATTAGAACTTCCCATTCTTGCATTACTTTGAAATCTTTTGAAAGTTTTTGTATATTATTTCTCCCATCTGTTAGTCAACTTTTTTTTAAATGTAGGCATCTAAGTTAAAATACCAATAGGCTTTGAATATCAGTTTCATATCCCAAGTAGTTGGAGGAAGAGATTTTGAAAGAAGATTAGATTCAAGCTTTTCTAGATGGAAAGCAAACATGCATGTATCATAAAATTACATTCATGATGTTTAATTTCTTTTGAAATATACACAGAAAACACAATTAGAGATGGGATATCACTGTTTACACTGTTTTAATGTGTAAATTCATTAAATTTAGGCCAGGTATTCTAAGGCAATACAAAGAACTATATATATTAAATATTCGGGGACAGCATCTGCTTTTAGAGTTTCAACAATAGCTTGTACAATATTACACATTCAGAGATAGGCTAATGGAAAAGTCTGGTCAACTGCCTAGGTATCATAAATACAATATCCAAATACATTCTGATTTGCCTTTTCTCATTTCATATTAATCCATCTCGATTAAATTATTGATGTACTCAGATTACAAAGAAACATTAGTGTCCAGAGAAAACACAACTGAATGAAAAAAAGAATGATTTTAAATAAACCATCCTGTCATTTCTTAGCCTGTCATTTGCACCGCTTCAGAAAAATTTGGTGTCGGAGACGCAGTAAATCATACTTGAGACCACATGGGTTATTGCCATAGGTTTGAGAGAGTAAACCAGCAAAATTTGTTTTAAAGATGAGTTTCTGAAATAACAAAAATAAGCTAAGCTGTTTGAATTGTATGATTTAAAATGGAAATTCGTTGGTTTCTCTTGACACCAAAGCACCCATTAGTTTCAGTATTTTCTCTCTATATTCGCCCTTCTTTGAAATTTGTAATTACAACACAATGTTTTGAGGACATAAATGAAAGCAAAGGAAGAAGTTAAGGTCTCTTATATAAGTTATGAGAAGCAAAGACTCCTTATATGATTTTCAATGATCCACATTCGAGCCAGATTTTCAAGTCACTGTTTAGTATCCAGATATAAACCCTGGAGTATTTTCACCTGCTTGGGCACCTTTGATTTTATCTGCTTCCTTAGACTTCATTAAATATTGTAAAAATATTCAATGCTTTTAGAAAGTCATGGAAGTCCCTGAGGCCATTTTTCAGTGATTTATGATAACAGTAATTGAACACGCCTAGGAATAATATATAGTCACTGCTTACTTCTGCTTTTATTCCTGTCTTTATAGAGTGGTGACCTTTTTATGTAGAATTTGTATTTTATTATTTCTACATCCCCAATCTGTGAATCAATCTATACAAAGAAATTTTCAAACACGTGGACAAACCTTAAAAAAAAACCAATGCAGATGCCTTACTTCAGTTTCTCTGCCAAGAGCTCTTATGAACAGTTTGAAAAGGAATGGTCCTCCATAAATCTGTCAATAACTAACAAACTCAAAAACAAAAAGAATTTTTATGAAAATGCACAGAAAGGTCACTAAACTAAATAAAACCATCCCTTTAGCCTACTGTCCTTACACACATTTCTCTAAAAGTACTAAGTTCCCAAGAAATCCATCTATGATACTTCTTCTAAATTAATTTGCATAATTATGCAAGAAAAATTTGTAGACTCTTACCATTTTTTCTCATAATTTCTTCCTTTTTACCTTTTGCTTCCTATTAATTGAATAGTTACACTTGAAGGAAATCTTGCCTGAGTCAATTCTGTTATCATCTTTACAAGTTTTTACCACATAAAGACAGGGTTCCATAAAATTTCCTTATATGGGAATTAGTTGGCGTCAAGTTCAATCGGACTAGTACTCAAGCTCTTCCCTTGGCTGAAAGTTGATCTGTTCCAAATATTGTTGTTGCACAAGCTGTTTTCTCTTTAAACTGTAATGCTTTTACATTATCGAATGCCCTGCTTGTAAAATTGGAGTAAGTTTGCTTGGATGAATCTTAAGATAAAAGCTAAAAAAGAATCTTTAACTTTTACAATAGTCATCAATGCAAATATGACACTTTTTCCTCACCCTCGACGAGCAACTAGTTGCAAAAAGTTGACTGGCCAACTGTATAAAATTTTTTAGTTCTATCCATTCCTCTTGCCTCCTCTCCATGGCTTAAAATTATTTTTTTGATTTTTCTTTTCAGTTCAAATGAAATGACTCCAAATTAAAATGTTAACTCTCTTTCATCATTGCTGCCTGACCTGCTCAAAGTTTGCAATATTTTTCTGTTTTCAATATTAGATTTACTGCTTGAAAAACCATGCCAAATTTACTCTCTTGGCACTGCCTGTGTAGTTGGCACCTGACTACACATACAAACCATATAAATGCAATTTAACTAATGTCTCAGCTGAATAACATCTACTGGAAAGCTATACTTCTGTAAATGATATTTTATAAATCTTATAATATTGTGTTTTATATTCCATACACAAAGCAAGAAAGAGCTATGGGAGTCATTTCATCTGCTGCCAAAATTAAATATTACCGATATATTGAAAAATATTTCTGAGATTTAAGAAAATCTTCAAATAAGATCTCCAAAGTAGCTCAGGATTTCTATTTCCACTGCACTAAAAGGAGGCAGGAAGTTTTCCTTGTGGCGAAAGGCAGTGTTTCCGGGGAACTAATTACCAGCAGCATTTTGAACTGTAAGATATTCAAGCTGTCAGTCTAATTGGTATGGGTGCTGGATGCCTACAATTTTGTAAACATTACAACAGGCAATATTGCATGAGTATGTTCCATCAATCCATCAAATTGCACGGCCTCTGGTATTAAAATCTTTATCACCATTTTGTTAAATTACAAAGAGGTTTGTGACCTGAGGGTTAATTAAAAACCTGTTGAATTATTAGCACTTAATTGGCCTAAATTAGTGTTTGCTTTAAACATGATTACATGTTCACAGAGATAGGCTTGGATGCAGTTTGCTGCTCACTTTTGAATCACGCGTTATGAGGGTGACTGAAAGCATTTGTGAATATTACAAGTGATCCTTTGATGGGAAGTCATCTTTTTCACAGAAACAAGGATTGGCAACTATAAAATCCTTTGAGGAACTGACTGTCTTGTCAACTAGTTTAGCCGTGCTGCTACCTTGTGTTTGTAAACTGGTCAAAGATTTAATTCCGCTATACACATTTTATCTTTTTTTCTCTTTTGTATGATTTAATTCTGCTAGAAAAGCAAAAATCAGAGCAATATTGTTTTTTTCTGGCACCCTCGGCAGCATATCCAAGAAGCATATTTTTAAGATAATTACAGTTTGCCAATGAGGAAAGGACTGCAGGTATTTTTGATGGAAATTTTGATTATAGACTTATTCAGGTGGGGAAAAAATCAACAGATCAATGTAAGTAAATGTAAATCTTTAACATAATGCATCAAGTTTTGATACATTCAGTTATGAGAGAAATGTTTACCAAACGATTTCAAACAACTTCAGATTATCTTTACTAGTATATGTCTATGTCAATTTTTTGTCTATTTATCGAGTTATTGACGTCATTAAACCCGCCACATAAAACTCAAGATATTGTCCAGACTCCTCACTGCATTAATAGCTGTAATGCTGTAAAAGTTATACAGTAGTGGCATGTCAGAGTGGAGTAATGACTGCTCATGGTATTTACGCATGTTCCCTGTGATCTCAGGCTCACTTGCTAGAGACAAAAGCTGCATATTAGACCTGGAAGTGAAAGACTGATAAGGGGGCTCTCGGACCTCATCTGATGAGGACCTTCTGCAGGTCTCAGAATAGTGGACAAAAAAATGTTTGCCAACTATTAATTTCCCTCTAGGCCTTTAGTACCTACATCTACTCCTGCACCTAGCTCTAGGGGATCCAGTACAATGAGTCCTTGATTACAAACTGCTGGAGGATCTCAGTATCTCAGAGTTTTTCATTACTTATTCTAGTTTAGCTCGTGGCAAATAAAGGGTCTGGCTCTCGTGTGTATTGTTGTTGTTGTTCCTCTCCATGCCTTGTGGCACATCAGGCAGCAACTTTGCCGTTTCTTTAGCATTTCTGTCTGTTTTTTTTTCCAAGGTTGAGTTGCTAGCTCGACGCTCAGCCCAGCATGGACGGAAAGCGTGCAAGAAGCCATCCGGATTCGAACCCAGGACCACGCACCTCGAAGTCCGGTGCGGATGTCACTACACCACCTGCCAGCTTCTTGTATGTATGCTACTGCTTATCCCAGGTGCATGACCAGGATCGGGAGGTGTCACTGGGCTGGAGGTGTGAGTATGGATGGCCCAGGCTTACCTATGCATGACTGGCTGCAAATAGTCTACAGTTGCCCAGCAAAATTGAGAAACATTCAGTATAAATTTGATAGAAATTTTTGTTAAAGATAATTGTTAAATAACTCAATGAATTAAGAAATGATTGTCTTTTGCATTAGGCAATAATAGACTTAGTAAATCATGGTCTAGAAATTTAATCACCTAGCACTGTGCATTTAGTTTCATGAAAAATCATTCATGGACTGCGAACAGCAACAAACTCTATGCATTATATACATTGAGATCTTGGTTTCCTGTGAGACATGTCGATGCACAGTCCATGTAGAGCATATACTTCAAGCATTAATCCCTATGGAACAGTTAAATGGAGAAATGTAATTAATGCTTGGTTTGGACCACTCAGAGGAAAGCAGTCTTTAATAGCTGGGACATGCCCTGTACCTGTGCTATTTAAAGGGATCATCAATCACGCTTAGTTTAGTTGGAGAGTTAGTTACAAATTGTTTCACTTCAGTCTGGGGCCAGAAGACTCCTGTGCGGAGTCAGCATGAGTGCACGGTTCATATTTACCAAGTTCCACGGTGAAAAATGAAGGCTGTAAAGGTGGCCCCACAGGAGGAGGCATAGGGTAAGGGGTAATTTGACAAAGGAGCTTGGAAAAAGGACGGAAGGCCTCTTACCACCAGAGCCAGATAATATTTTGTATGTCTTCTTAGAGCCACACTCCTAGCACCAGCAAATTAAGAAGGAAAGGACCTGGACACTGAGGCTCTTAAATGCAACAACGAGAGAGAGCTGTGACCCGTGGACTGATCTTCATTCATGGACCTGTTCTGCCTACACAGTGAATTTCTGGCTGCAGCAACTGATTCATGCCATTTCTCCCAGCTGGCAGAGCACACTGTAAGAAGAAGATGCTGCTGCTCCCTATTCAAGGAGTGAAAGCTTCATCTCACCCGGTCCTTAGGTAGACACCAAATCATGACAAGGGGAAATCAGAGTGATAGGCCACTCTCAAGCAAATTCCATGCGATTCCAGGAATTACAAGGGTGCATCCCTGAATTTGTAAGAGGAAAGCCGAATGGTGAGCTTCAATTACTCGAATCACTTGTCAGTACCCAAAAGGTGTCTCCAGTAGTCTCGCTCTTTGAAAACACAAGCCTGCTGAAGGCCACAGGCAGCAACAGCTGGAGAAAACAAAGCTGAGGAAGAGGTGCAGGAGATGGAGGAAGGAGGCAGATAGATTTGATTGAACATTCTCTTCTTAAACATGTATCATTTGGTTGGAGATCCCCAATCTTTAGATACCCACTTCAATGAGTGTTGCATATTCCATGATCAAATATATATTCTTTCTAAGTCTGTAGGCCTTCCCATAAATATGGTTGGCATGATATTCTTGACTCCAAAGCTGTCCATGGTGGTACTCTTGTGTGAAACTAATACGGAGCCATCTCCTTCGCCTTTTAAAGCATGGTTTAGATTGGACTGTTGAAACCAGGAAAATGTTCAGCTGGTGATCCTTCTCCCTGAAACTAGTCAAGTTGCCTGCATTTCAGATCAGTACCAGGACATTAACAGAGGACAAACTTTCTATGCAGCCTAAAAGATCTTGGAAATAAAATACAGGTGGCTTTTTAAACTTCACTAAAAGCGCATTCCCGGCTCTGGAGAACCAGCTGCTGTAGCAGTAAATGGCATTCTCCCTAGCTACCCTGAAGACCATGCAGTAGGTTCATTCTCAAGGTGTACAACAAGATGGCTTTTTTCAGGACTCCGGTTTTGATACTGACACATTAAATGCAAACATTTTTATTAGTGCTTTGGAAACTGCAGATTCAAAATCAGTGGCTAACCTGTGCTCTCTAGTAGAAAAGCTACAAGAATATTGCCAGGACTTGAGGATATGATCTACAAGGAAAGGTTAAATAGGTTAGGATCTTATTCCATGGAGCGTAGGAGAATGAGGGGAGAGCTGATAGAAGTAAACAAAATTATAAGGGATATGCAAGTAGGCTTTTCCAGTGAGGTTGGCTGAGACTGGATTTAGAGGTCATAGATTAAGGATGAATGGTGAAATATTTAAAGGGAACTTCTTCACTCAGAGGGTGGTGGGAGCGTGCAGTGAGCTGCCAGAGGAAGCAGAGAATGCGGGTTTGATTTCAACACTTAAGCAGAGATTCTGTAAGTACGTTCATAAATAGGAGGGGTATAGAGGACTACGGTCCAGAAGCTGATCAATGGGACCAGGTAGAATAACAGTTCAGCAGAGACTAGATGGGCTGAAGGGCCTGGTTTGTGCTGTATGCTCCAGCAAATAAAAGATCCCACACCAGTGTTCAATAGAGGTTACCTCAGTGACCTGGTTTACATTTATACACCATTTAACATCACTGAAACAAACTATGAATATTACCATACACAGTTTGTGCTTGCTTGCTATGTAACATTCACTAATGCATTTTCCAGTTTGCAATAATCAAAGGCAATACACTATATGTAAGATTTTTTTTTCTTATTACTACTGTTGTTTGAGCTTTGGTTCAAAATAATGGCAGCGAAGTAAATCACATATCTGAACATCAGGCCATAAGTACCTTTTATAGCAGCAAAACACATTTATATCTTATATAACATACTTGCAGCAGCACAGTAGCATGGCAGTTAGCATAATGCTACTGCAGCGCCAGCAACACGAGATCAATTCTGCCGCCATCCGTAAGGAGTTATATGTTCTCCTTGTGACCATGTAGATTTCCTCTGGATGCTCTGGTTTCCTCCCACATTCCAAAGACATACAGGTTAGTTGGACACAAGGATACAATTGGGTGGCTCAGGGTCCTTGGGCCGGAAGAGCCTATTACCCAGCTCTAGTAAAAAATATATAAATATTGCAACTGGAGCGTGGTATAACCCTCATGGGCTTTGCAAAGAATGGTGTCAAGAAAAAAAAATTGTCAACATGGTGTATAAGAAGATCAAAATCAGGTTTAATAACATTAGCATATGTCATGAAATTTGTTGTTATGTAGCTGTAGTACAATGTAATACATAATTTTAAAACTGTAAATTACAGTAATATGTGTATGTGTGTATATATATATATATATATATATATATATATATACACACAAAAAAAGTTAAATAAGTGGTGTAAGAAGAGGGAAAAAAATATTGAGGTAAGGTAGTGATCACACACAAAATGCTGGAGAAATTCAGCAGACCAGGCAGCATCAATGGAAAAGAGTACAGTCGACATTTCGGGCCAAGCTAGTCATCAATGGTTCAACATCCATTCAGAAATCTGATGGCAGAGGTGAAGAAATTATTCCTGAATTGTTCAGTATGTGCCTTCAGGCTGTTGTACCTCCTCCTTGATGGCAGCAATGAGAAGAGGGCATGACCTTGGTGATGAGGGTCCTTGATGATGGACGCCACCTTTCTGAGGCGTCACTCCTCGAAGATGCCCTGGATGCTGCGAAGGCTAATGCCCACGATGGAGCTGACTGAGCTTACAACTTTCTGCAGCTGATTTCAATCCTGTGCAGAGTCCATCCCGAACCATTCCAGACAGTGATTCAGTCAGTTAGAATACTCTCCACAATACATCTGTAGAAATTTGTGAGTGTTTTTACAACATGCCCAAAATGTTATTTATTTATTGCGATACAGCATGGAGTAGGCCCTACGAGCCGCACCTCCCAGAAAACCCCAATTTAACCCTGGCCTAATCACGGGGCAAGTTACAATGACCAATTAACCTAGCAACCGATACATCTTTGGACTGTGAGTGGAAACCGGAGCACCCAGAGGAAACTCACGCGGTCACGGGGAGAACGTACAAACTCCTTACAGGCAGCAGCAGGAATTGAACCTGGGTCGCCTGTACTATAAGGCGTCGTGCTAACCACTACATGACCATGCCGCCCCTTTACAGTGAAAAACTATTTCACATGCCATCGATACAGATCATTTCTAAACATAAGTACATGGAGTTAGTGCACAGGAAAAAGCAATAGCAGAATGCAGAATAGAGAATTACAGTTACAGAGAAAGTGCAGTACAGGCAGATAATAACATGCAGAGGCCATGAGGAGTTAGACTGTGAGATCAAGAGTTGACCTTTATCTGTCCTTGAGCCTGGTGGTGTGTACTTTCAGGCTTTTGAAACCTCTGCCTGATCTTTGCACACTGTCAGTTCGCAGAGAGGGTGTGGAGGAGGCTGGACGGGCTAGTGTCACGTTTCATCCCCAGCAGCTGCATAACAGAGGACTCTCTGATCTACGGGCTGTTCCCGGGGGCGCACACGGAGAACAACATCCGGTGCTGCTGGCAAATCATCAACTCGGTGAAAGACGCTCTTTGGTCAGCCTGAAACTTGATGATCTTCCGGCACATGGAGATGTCCGTGGCAGAATGCTGCCGACTGCCACATTCTCGGCTGCAGGAGTACGTGCTGAGGGACGCGCTGAAACTCGGTGCAGCCACCGCAAGGGCCCGGTGGGGAAGGACCACAGTTTAGGGTTCTTCTCCCACGGGAGTGGGAAGGGATGGGTGGCGGGGAGTATACCCCTCAACAATAGTGTTGGAAGGTGAACCAACGCATTGCCACGTGGGTGGCCAAAAGTATGGATAGCAAGAGACCATGAGGGAAACGTATGTAAAGGATTGAGAGTTATTGAATGGTTTATTGTATATAATTTTATTTTTGTATAAAGTATATTTCGAAATTTATAAAAAGAGAAGCGAACATGTCCATGGTGGAAGGATTCTTTGATTAAGGGTCTCGATGAAGATTCTCAGCTGAAATGTTGATTGTTTATTCCGGTCCAGAGTTGCTGCCTGGCCTGCCAAATTCCTCCAGCACTTTGTACGTATTCCTCTTTGATTATGTTGGCTGCTTTCCCAAGGTGAAATATAGAGGGAGTCCATCAAGGAGAGGCTGTTTTTTTGTGATGGACTGAACAAAATGCAATTTCTTACAGTCTTGGTTGGAACAGTTGCCATACCAGTCTGTGAGGTATCCAGACAGGATACTTTAAAAAGAGGGAGTGCGCTGCCCAGTAGGGTGGTAGAAGCAAATACATTAGAGGCTTTTAAGGGATGTTTAGATAGGCACATAAACAAGAGGAAGATGGAGGGATATGGAGAGTGTGTTGGGAAGAGGGATTAGTTTTTGGGGTGTTTTTGATTTACTTTTTTGCTGGTTTAGCTTGGCATAACATTGTGGGGTGAAGGCCCTGTTCCTGTGCTGTACTGATCTATGTTCTATGCTCTATGTAAATGCTGAACAAGCCCAGAAGCATTTAAATCTGATGTCTTTTGAACATACATAGAACATACAAGTGCACCCTCAATGTGCTGAATGATTACTGGGTGCATATCTCTATCTGTGACAAATTAAAGACATTGGAAGTAAAGGAAGAGATCATGGAGAGAAGGCACTGCATGTTATCAGCTTATGCATCAGACCTATTGTCTTTCCAAACAATGTTGCCAAGAGGATATTTTAATGAGTTAATATTAGATGTATAAATCTTTCCTTATATTTCCGC
The DNA here is from genome assembly GCF_030028105.1 of Mobula birostris. Classification (NCBI taxonomy): domain Eukaryota; kingdom Metazoa; phylum Chordata; class Chondrichthyes; order Myliobatiformes; family Myliobatidae; genus Mobula; species Mobula birostris. The sequence goes on from NC_092388.1 coordinate 18,575,514, forward strand.
CTTGGAGCCAATTAACCATCAGCGAAGGCAATGTCTATTTATGATGATGTTGGCAGCTTTAACACCTTTGATAGTGGGCAATGTGCCAATAGCACAGTGGGCCAATTAGACCAGATTATGGATCCTAAAAAAAAAGTCTTTGTTAGTTATTCCCAGTTATTGCTTGTGGTTTTGTAACATTCCAACAGCAGTTTATGAAAAACAGTGTTCATCTTAGGGACTGACACAAAGTGTAGTAATTAGAGGAGTGCATTATACAGGTCATAATACACAACAAGTTTTATCCTTTTTTTATAATTCCTTTGCAAACTACTGTTCTCAAATTAGGACATTGAGTTAACACCTACAGGCAAGGCAGGCAATGGCATTATCCTTCCCCACAGGGTTCTATTTCTGTTGTGTTGGGAATTTCAAAGCACACTATTAAACTCTTCCAAAACAAGAATAAATGCCAGGTGATCTTGAAAATCCTTGATTTTGAAAAAGGCATGAGGGAGGGTAACCAGTGTTGGAGTAATTGCAAAATGTGGGAGAAATGAGGAACACAGAAATCTTAAACCTCAGAGATTCTGCAGGTGCTGGAAATCCAAAGTAAAGCCTACAACAAAAATGCTGGAGGAGCTCTGGAGGTCAGGCAATGTCTATGGAAAGGAATAAACAATCAATGTTCTAGGCCAAGACACTTCATCATGACTGGAAAGTAAGGGGAAGAAGCCAGAATAAGAAAGTAGGAGAGAAGAAGCAGTACAAGTTTCACAGAAATCTTGCTGCACTTATAGCAGAAGAAGACTTATTGGCAATAATTCAAATGATAATATTTTGTTTTAATCTGCTTGCTTCTGGTATTTTTAGTAATTGAATTTTGTGTTACCTAGTACACTGTAACAGCCACACTTTATAAAAGGTGAGAGGACTGCAGAATGAAACTTCTACTGAAGCAATACGTTGTTCCGCCATTTTGAGAAAACTCTTATTTACCACCTCAAAATAATTATTGACACCGGAGTAGTTTTTCCTCAGTCTGATGGAAAGGACTTTCCATATTATAATTTGAAGTTCTCTTGTCTAATTCTTTTTTAGGGCTATTCTCCAATTTTATCTGTGAATTATTGTTCCAATGAATGAGTACTCTGCTATTTGGTTGTCCGCATGGTTCAGTAATCTATCAACGGCTGCATTGGTTGTAGATAGTTAAATAATGAAGTTACATAGGAGCAGCATTAAGTCACTTGGCCCATCGAGTCTTCTCCACCATTCCATCATGGCTGATTTATTATCCCTCTCAACCCCATTCTCCTGTCTTCTCTCTGTAACCTCTGACGCCCTTACTAATCATGAACCTATCAACCTTAGCTTTAAATATACACAATGACTTGACCTTCATAGCTGTCTGTGACAATGAATTGCACAGATTTGCCACCCTCTGGCTATAGGTTAAGGCCAGGAGAAATCCAGATGTGGAAAATACTAGTCTAGCTACTAAACGTCCAATTTGCCCACACACATCCCAGACTGGATGTGCATTTCTGTCGCGCCAGAAAAACAAAATGTTGATATGGGAAGTCCAAATGAAGTCATGATCATTTCCATGCTCAAATAGTTTCAGGATCTTCCCAAATTAGCCTGCCCTGAGGCTTATTCCCACTATTGATTTAAAGTTGTGCAAGGTTATAAAGGCACGAGACTGGAGGAAAACCTGCCCGCTTGGAGGTAACACAAGTTCCCTGTTCATTCCACAGCAGTTTCAAAGAAAATAGACCACCTTCACTACACCCTACCCAGTCTCTCTGTATAATAGCCAGTGCCAACAGCCCAAAATATTAAGGCTCTCCACCCCCAATTATCCTGGAGGCTGTTCCCCTCAGAATTAGTTTAACTTACACATTGAGGGCTATCACTTTTCCAAATAGCAGTGTCTCTCTGTGCCTTCCTTCAAGGGGATAAATACCAGGGCAAGGTTTTGCACTTCAGTAGGACCAACTAGGGTAGGTCATACACAGGGAACAATAGGGCACTGAAGAGTGTGATAGAACAAAGAGATCTGGGAATACAGGTACAGAATTAATTGAAAGTGGCGGCACAAGTAGATAGGGCCATAAAACAGGTTTTGGCGCATTGGACTTCATATATCAATGTACTGAGTACAGAGATGGGATTTTATGTTGAAGTTGTTTAAGACGTTAGTGAGACCTAATTTGGCGTATTGTGTGCAGTTTTGGTCATCTACCTACAGGAAAGATGTAAATAAGGTTGAATGAGTGTAGACAAAATTTACAGGAATGTTGCCGGGTCCAGAGGACCTGAATTACAAGGAAAGATTGAATAGGGTAGAACTGTAGTCTTTAGAACGGAGAAGGTTGAGAGGAGATTTGATAGAGGTGTACAAGATTTTTGGGGGTATAGATAGGGAAAATGCAAGCAGGCTTTTCCACTGAGGTTGGGTGGGACCACAACCAGAGGTCATGCCTTAAGGGTGAAAGGTGAAAAGTTTAAGGGGAACATGGGGGGAATCTTCTTCGTTTGGAGAGTTGTGAGAGCTGCCAGAGCAAGTGGTGCACGCGAGCTTGATTTCAGCATTTAAGAGAAGTTCGGAAAGATACATGGATAGAAAGGATATAGAAGGCTATGGTCCCGATACAGATCGTTGAGAATAGGCAGTTGAAATGTTTTTTGACATGAAGTAGGTGGGCCAAAGGGCCTGTTTTTATGCTGTACTTCTCTATGATTCTATGACTGTCATATGCCTAGCGCCCATTATAATTCAATTTGTGTGACGTCAGGCTCCTGTATCTTCTTGATGGTAGCAGAGGGCATGTCCTGGGTGATGGGGATCCTTAATGATGGATGCCGCCTTTTTGAGGCATCGCCTTTTGAAGGTGTCCTGGATGTTGGGGAGGCTAGCGCCCATGATGGAGCTGACTGAGTTTGCAACTTTCTGCAAGTTTTTCTGATCCAGTGCAGAGGCTCCTCCTCCATACCAGATGGTGATGCAACCAGTTAAAATTATTCATTGCTGACTATTCCTACAGTTAGTTTATGAGAATATGCCTATCACCTGGACAGATTAATGCACTTCCATTCTTCTTTCACCTTCCACTTTCCCGAGATCAATCTTTATCGGATGAAATACGATTCAAAATCTTGTATGCTGTCAGATGTTAGTGCATCCCAGTAGTTCCAACAGTAACTATATTAAAATATTTTTTCTTATGCAGTTCTATGATGGTCAACCTACTGTGGAGCTAAATTCAGGGAATTAAACTATCTGTTTATCATTACAGTACTACCTTAGGCCATTCAATGTAAAATTTGAATCTGTTATATTGATTCTCTGGATCAATTGCACCAGTTTCTGCAAGCTCATCAGTGATGCACTATTGCATTCAAGAAAGGCGACAGAGTTACAAGATGTGTTAAATATTACTGTATGTAATAATGTATATCTTTTATTTTTCACTTCAGCTATCCTGATGGCAGTCTACAGAGTTCCTGTTCATCCACCTTGGAATATTTAACAGTGAAGTGTCAGCCAGTATCTGACATGGAAGCTCATTATACTTATCCAAATGGCAGTCTACATCACACTCAATGAATGAAAGTTATCCCTTTTCATCATTGCCGGCCTTCTTAAAGATTGTGCTACCAAAATACCACCATAGCTCAAAAAAGTTCAAAGTAAATTTAGTATCAAAGTACCAGTATGTCTCCTGTCCCAACAGGGCCCAAACACCCTTAACTATTGCTACACAACCATCTAAGATGTCTACTGAGCCACTCCTCCATCGCCCACACTTTGGTACATCAGAGCACCAGGCTGAGCTCCTTCTCTCTGCAGACAAACAAAGACGAAATGTGGGAATCCAGTACAGAAAGCTATTCAATGCTGATTTGAGGAAATAGATGAGTTTCTACACGGTTTTCAGCCCAATTCAGCTTAATAACACCTGAGCAGTGGGTGATGCTTCCCAGTAAAGTGCATTGCTTCATATTTGCCTGTCTGGATGGCTTAGTTATCCAGTGTCTAGGTTGCTAGTATCTTTTATACTATTTTGCTTTCCTTCTGAATATCAAATCTATTTCTTATCATTTGCAACTTGACTTTAATTTTCAACCGTCAAAACAATTAACGTAAATCATGTTTTGTTTAAGGGAGGTACAGAGGGAAGAATGGAATTTCTGTGGTGGAACTTGCATATGTCAAGATAGACCAAATAATCTTCAGTATAGTAATATATAGTAAGTAAATAAGAACAAATTCAGCTCTGATCCTTCCTTATCTACTCTTGATCTTCTGATAATTAGATGGTCATTGATGAAACAACTGTAGAAGAACATGTCAAGGCCCTTCCTTGTTTAGTAGTGTAATAATTGAGCAACACCCACTGTGACTAACTTGGTGTATTTCTGGGAATGCTGCAATCATTTCCTCAAACCTGCCAATGAACTCTGTGTCCCTTTGATTTTTGGATATTAAAGGAAATGACCACTCCCTTTCTCAATTTCTGTTTGAGTCACAGCAGTGATGTCATTTTGAAGTCATGTGATGCTTGAGTATACAAGGTTGAGCATTACTGAACAAACTTCTAGAAGTATTGATGAAGCTATTCATTACTCAGCTGACAGCAGGTTAGAGTTCAACCATTACTTGCACATATGGCAAAAATCTGTGTTAACTTATTTTCTGTAAGCTGGTCAGTTGAGAACATGAGTTATAGAAATGATAGTGTGAAATGTGTTTTCGTGTGTAAATTTTAGTTTTATATGCTCTATGTTTAATAATAGTAATAAATACTTTATTGATCCCAAGTGGGAAATTATGTTGTTGTAGCAGCCATATTTAAAAACACACTTAGCAATAATAATTAATAATAGTAATAAATAAATTTAAACAATTAACTTAATTAATTACAGAATAATTTATTTAAATAATTGTTTAAAACTTTATTATTGTCCCTATTTGACTAAAAAGATAGATACTATTAATATTTGATAAGTGTCTTATTATTATCACAGTGTAATTTTCTAAGAAATAAAAATTAAGGTACTTTTATCTATTTGGATGTTTTATTGTGAGACCTGGGATAAGTGAATCATAATTCCAACTGCAATTAATAAGGCTTTGCTTACCACAACAAATTGTTACATTATGTACTTATATTTTGAAATATTTATTTTCTCTCCAACACCACCCTGAGTTATGTTATTTGATTTCAGGACCACTGGAAATAGAAATACTAGTTTGTTAGGATTGTCCTAAAGGACAGTTTTAATTGTTGTTATTTGAGAAAAGTGATTACGAGGGATGTCTTAATTAGCCCTAGGGATCAATAGTGTCAACAGACTAGGAGATATGCAGGTTTGGAATGCAGCTTGTGAGGGCAAGCTTTGGGTACTAAAGCTGTGGTGTCAGCTGACTACATCGTAGGTGTACTGTTTGTCATGTGCTGCACCCAAGGGAGTATTGTGGTGAGAACATCCTGATTGAGTTGTTGGTCCATGGATGTTATACCAACGCTCCACTGCCCACAGCAATGATATAAATTGCTGTGTAGAATATACGGGGAATGTGCAAATCAGAGAACTTGTAATTAAGCTAACCTTCGTACAAATGTTGCAGTTACTGAACACAGGATTTGACTGCACAATCATGATGTGATGGAGGTTGTTTGCTATAATAGCAATTATATGTGAGATCACTCCATCAGGATTTTAAAAAGAAGCGATTATAACATATCAAACCAAGCCTAATTATTTAAACTGTAACAGCCTTAATTCAGCTCATCATGGTTCAGGGCAATGACGAAAACAATCCCTTCTCAAGAACTTGCATAGAACATCGCCGTATACAGTATAAGCCAGGATAAGTACTAATGATTATATGTAACAACAGCAAAGCTGGCTATTGTCAAACGAGGGTTTGATCCTCTGTAGAATAACAGTGTGGTATATTAAACAGTTAAATATTCTACACCAGTTTGAACAAGTGACTCACTATTCCTTGTTGTTATTATTATGATCTATTAATCTGTTTCACCATAAGAGTTTTTCAGAAATATGCGAAGCGTTGTCAAGTCAGAATCAGAGCCAGAATCAGGTTTAATATCACTGGCATATGTCATTGCAGTACATTGCAATACATAGTAATAAAAACTATAAATTACGATAAGAAGGATATATAAAAAAGACAATTAAAATAAGTAAGTAGTGAAAAAGAAAGGGGAAAAATACTGAGGTACTGTCCATGTGTTCATTGTCCACTCAGAAATCTGATGGCAGAGGGGAGGAAGCTGTTTCTGAAATGTTGAGTATGTGGCTCCAGGCTCCTGTACCACCTCCTCGATGGTAGAAATGAGAAGAGGCATGTCCTCAATGATGGGGGCCCTTAATGATGGGTGCCACCGTTTTGATTCATCGCCTTTCGAAGATGTCCTGGAAGCTGGTGCTCATGGTGGAGCTGGCTGAGTTTGCAACTTTCTGCAGCTTTTTCTGATCTTGTGCAGCGGCTCCTCCATACCAGACAGTGACGTAACCAGTCAGAATGCTCTCCACTGTTCAGCTGGAAGTTAGAATGCTCTCCATGGTATATCTTTTTTTTTGCATTCCATTTATGTTGTAAAGTAAAGGTAATGCCAGCAGGACAACAGAGCTGTTGGACTTAATATTTTGAATAGTATTTTTGTCTAGAAACCAACAACTGCTATTTTATATTTCTTGTTTTTTTTTGAATCTGCTATTTTCTTCACAGTATAACTTACTCTTATGTAGGCCAAATGGAAGGATAAGCCAGGAAATGTTACTGTATAGTGCACATGTTTGTATGTATGTATGCATATCTAACATGTGATTGTGTGTATATACATACACATATCTATCCTGATATTACTCTGAGCTTGTGAATCTGTGTCTTTGTTCATCCTTTGTTTTTCAATGTAATTATAAGATTTTCTTGCTCTGCACTTTTAATCTTGTATTACTAATTTTGTATCTACAAGTGAACATTAAATAATTTCTCTAAATTTCCAACGGTAGACTCACTGTCCAGATTTCCACAACTCAAGTTCTCGGTATTATTTTTTCTTCATTTTAACTTTTTATTATTTGCATGATTTGTCTTCTTTTACACATTTTTGTTTATGTATAGTTTTTCATAAATTCTATTGTATTTCTTTATTTTCCTGTGAATGCTTGCAAGAAAATTAATTTCAGGGTAGTATATCATGACATATAACCATATAACCATATAATAGGTACATTGATAATACATTTACCTGAAATATACTTTAATAAATAAATGATGTCCCCCATAATGATCAATTGATACAGAATGGTGTTGCTTCTTTATTTGATTTAATATAACAATGACTAAAATTCCATATGCAGATGGAATGACCTGTTTTAAATAAACTCCAGCCTGCTTTTTAATTTTTTGACTATATGATACCCACCATATATACAGCACAAACATTTACTGCATTTGACTGGCCAGCAGAGATTCTGCAGCTAAAGGTTTTTCTGTTTCGATATTTGCAGAATTAAATTCTTCTGTATATTTGACAAATTGAAAACATGAAATGGATCACACTGCACATTTCTAGATTAAATTACATATTCTGACTTTTTTTAAGTACTAAAGCCTCCTTTCATGGAGATTTATTCCACATCGACTAGAAAATTATATTCTTAAAATCATTCAAGTTTATACTAAGCTAAATTTAATGTCTAAAGTATTAAAGCTTTCAATAAAATATGTATTTAGTGGAAATGTGTGAAGAAAAAATGACCCCGAGGTCAATGAGCATCCGTTGCTTAGACTGTGTCAGCAGGACAGAAAACAGGGTCTTTCGCGCAGTGTAGTCGTAATTTTGAAGGGAGAATAAAAATCCTGGAATTAGCAATTACTGAGTGGCAGCACAACCACCGTATGACTCCTTTGCATATATGCACTCTGCTACTCACTACAGCTTACAGGGAGCATACTCAACCTGTCACACGGCGGTAGCAACACCAGTGATGGCAAGACAGCCATATATACAGTACATACATTAACATTTATATGACCGGCCAGCAGAGCTTCTGCGGCTAAAGATTTTTCCGTCTCAATTTTTGCAGAATTATACCTATTGCTGATAATTGTGATATAGATTTATTCGTGTCTACAAACAAGTAGTTCCATAAAATTCACTTTAGAATGCATTTTACATATCCAACTTAGTATCTCATTAATTGTCCTGATAACTAAGTCTAGCCAGAAAAGAAGAAAAAAAATAGATGAAAACTATCAGAAAAACAAAGTCGCCTGCCAATGATAATCCAATCATTTTATTGATTAATGATAATTACTTAAACATAATTCAAAGCTTCAGCACAAATTTATCTTCTAGTTGACATTTTTAAAGAGTTTTTTTAGATGTATTCTCCGCAAACTCGTTTTAATGATTAAACTGCTGACGGCTCTGACAGTTATGAGAAACATTATTGACAGGATTGGTCCGAAGGTAAACGCCGGCGCTGTTTGAATCATGGATTAATAGCTTGACTATATTGTATTGATCTGCCTTGTCTAAATGTCGTTGTTTCTGTCATGAATACCAAGAAAGGAGCCATTGCCGCAATTCCGTTTAACAAGTACGAGACGCACTGGTGTTTGGGCTCATGGGAGTCTGGAAGGGGGAAACGAGAATCCCACAAAGTTTCTCGTCTAGTTTTGCTACTCTGGTCAAGAAAAAAAAATAATTCTAGTGACCCTGCAGCTCTTTTGAAGGACCGGCTATGTAGGAGCATAGTTTCAATCCAGAATGTGGATTTTTTTTGAGATGGGTGAATGTTATTAAAAGGGCAATCGTGCCTCATATTCGGATCATAGGTGCTCCTCCAAAGGGATTACTTTAAGGAGAGTCAGCCAAGGAGTTGTGCTGCTCCTGTACGTCACGCTTTGACTGGAGTGTTTGTGGAGCTCGGGGCTTCAAACATTTCCCCAACTGTGAAACAGAAAGAGAGTGGGGAATGCCTATATCAGCTCTCCCTTTCTCCTGCTGCAGACACCACCGATAAGATCCGAAGACTTTGTAGGGGCCCTAACGACAACTCAATTTGCCTCCTGAAGGTGCAAGAATGCCAGTGGAAACGTACGATCTCTAAACTCTGAGGAGGGACAGGTAATCATAAACACACAACAAGCAGCCATTTATCTTGTGGCTATGCATGACTGTTCGCTGGTGTTTTTGTAAATAAGATTATTTTGCAATTAAATATCCTTAAAACTTTTCAATGTAAAAGATATTTTGCAAAACATTGTATATTTCGGGAGGAGTGTAATAATGGTTAAAATGGCATTCATAAAAATTGGATAATCCCTTTCAGTCTTGGGAGATTGTGAAATAAAATGAATGATATTTATCCTGTGTTTTTTCAGGTGCGTTCTTTTGTACCTGCATTCTGAGCTTTTTATTTGTCAAGGTAAGATATTCGTCCATCAGTGCCATTCAGCGGGTGAATTCTACATTATCAATGTCATTAAGCCTGGATTTGAGGAACGTCATCCATTTAAACAAGAATTGAGTTACAAGTAACAGAAGTTTGAATTGTGTTCGCAGGTGGTATATCAGCTTTGCAATGAATAGAGTCCGCTACCGTGCGGAACTCCTCGATTAAGGGATGCTCACCATGACGGGAAAGGAACTGAAACTGAAAAAAAAATTAAAACTGTATTAAGAGTTGTTTGTTTGTAGTGGTGTTTCAACAGAAGTGCGCTGGTGTTGAATCAAGGCTATTTAAGTTTTAAAAATCATACTGGCTTAGCTAAATCTGCGCTCAAAATGTGCAAGTTCCGTTATTTAAATGTTCCGCGTGGTTTTAAGTGGCATTATTACTCGAATGCATTTCTACTTTAGCCCGTATTGGTTACCACGCCGTGAGTAACTTAGTTCCTTCGCTCATCCCTTTGGAAAGGGGTTGTGCAATAGGCAAAAGATATCCTAGACAGGGAAAGAGTGAACGGGTGGGGATGGACACTGACGGTTCGCTTTTGCGTTCAGCTCTGTGATGCAGCCCTAAATGAACAACATGTACAGCTCACTTTACTTGTCAGCAAATGTCACATTTGCTTTAAATCTTTAACACGAGCAATGCCGACTCAATTTCAGTGGGCTCTTGCTACTCCTCTTATAGTGTAAAGACATACACTAATGTAACTAAATCTTTCATAAACCAGCCAACAACGCAATGCAAGGGGATTCAGAAAGTGTACGAGCACTTCCTCAAGTTATCTGGATGTAAGAATGTTAGGGCATCTAAACTTTTGCTTATGCATTGAATACATTTTCTTCTAGCTTGATACATTTACCTGAAATTATGCCTGGTAGTCGACCTAAAGTGGTGATTTTTTTAAAGAGTTTTTCCTCTCTTATTCGGTGTTCTGCTACAGACATGTTAATATTACAAGCAGGAGGATGTGGGAGCAATTTTCTATTTTTAATAGCAGTAAAAACCTTGACTTTCTACAGTAAACAAAAAGTTGTAAAATGTTATATATAGCTGGTAGTTGTTTAAACTTGTCCTTTAATGCATATTCAGCGTCATAAAATATCGTCCAACTCGATTTCAGAGTCGACAGTTTACAAGCATTATGGTTTTTTTGTATTAGAGTTATTCTCCTTTTATGTAGGGAGGTGTCACTAAATCCCGCCAACCCACTAATACAGTTTGATATGAAACCACTTGACACGGGTGACCTGCGCTCTGAAATGTGTGCGTGTTCCATTATCAGGATCTCGCTTGCTCATTCGTGCATTGCTAATAGATATTTAATAGGTTTGCGCGAAGTTTAGTAGCCGATCGTATCTTGGAATCTTCGCGTTTAAAGAGGCAGAGGGATATATACAAGCGGTGTGTGCTTGCAATTGCTCTTTCCATCTCGTCTCTCTCTGTCTGTCTACTTCAGAGCCTTAATGGGTGGTCTTTAACTAGGAGGAAAATCAGTCCCATCACAATTTTAATAAGCACTGATTTTGCTTTTCAAATAATATATAATCTGATCCCAGAGTGTTTGCGTTGTAATATTACCCCGCGTACAGTATTGGCAATTCCCTGCAGATATATTGGGAGGTAAAATCAACATAAAGCCTATCCAGAGCCACCAACTGCACCCTTCTGTCCCGCAACTCCCTCAGATTGAGGAGAATTCTCAAAAGCCTTGAGATGAGCACCAAGACGCCCTAATTTCACCCTACCCCAGCCCCGTCTTAACATCTGCCATGAGGAGTTGCATTCCTTTGTTAGAAGTTTGACCATTCCAATACACTCCTGTCCTGCTTGCCGAATTCTGCCTTTACTAAACCTGGGGCCGAGCATATTCTGCTGCCTAATTCCTACCTGTCCACCCATCATCACCCTGCCCTCTGGTTCCCGCTTCAGCAAAGCCTCAATTTTGAAATGATGGCTTTTGCCTCCTCGCATGGCATCCACCCCATCGCCACAATTTCCCCAAACCTCTAACCCTGCCGGGTATTAATGTTCCTCCAATCCTGGTATTTTCATCATTACTTCCGCCATTCTCTGCGTTACCTTCCGCTGCCAAGCTCTGGTATTCCTTACCGAAACCTATCAGCCTTCACAACCCCATTTTCCTTCACCAAGACCCCTTAAGACCTCTCATTGATCTAGTCTTTGCTTACCAGTACTAATAACCTCTTTAAGCAGCGTGGGGTCATATGTTACTCTGATGAACCCCGTGGCTTTGGTTTTACAACACTGGGCCACAAAATCTATAATAGTGTTGTTTCATATTATACAATTAGAATACACAGTATAAGTGGCTTATATCTAGTCACAACTATCTGGAAGAGACTTTGATGGCGAAATTCATTAAACAAACATTTAAGGAGTGTGTGTGTGTGTGTGTGTGTGTGTGTGTGTGTGTGTGTGTGTTCCCTCACATGCAATTTTACAATCCTCTGTCGACTCTAATCGTATGTAGAGTATGGGCTGAGGATATAAGATATAGGGTAATTATGTGTATACGCAAGCTGTTAATCTATCCTGTAAACATCATAAACAAGTGTGTATCTGTAGAAATATGTCCTAGTAATGAAGCAATTAAGGCATGAGAACATTAGGCTGGAGTTATGGTTTCCAAGTATGAAAGAAACTTTCCATGCACATATTTAATATTTCTTTAATTGGCTGCTTTAAGAAACTGTCATTTGCTGATTAATTTGCCTAAAGGAGAACGCTATTCTGAAAGTTTTTTAAAAAAATAATCTTCTCAGTTTCTTATAGATCACATATATCTAACTGGAAGATACGACTGTTTCAACTATTCATCCGCATGATCCTTCATACAGCATAACGGTCACGGTTTTGCCTGGATATTTTAAATGCTGGTAATTTTCATTATTTTTAAACAGTAAGATAAATATGTCACAATAGTGTTTTACAAAGAGTAACTCAATTTGAGAACACGTACTTTCATCTGTAAATAGAAGCAATTATGCAGAAGATATTATATTATGTAGACTATGGTCTCTGGATAGTCATCAATCACCCACTATCGAGCTGTCAAAGCAGGCAGATTCGTTTCTTGGAGGCAGTCTTCCAGCTGGGGAGAATACTAGAACATCATCATTAATTAGAGTGTGACCCCGCGGCTATTCACGTGTCTGAACTCATGAACATTCGAGCAAGTCTACACACCATGGGTTTGTACAGAAATCTACTACAGTACCACCAAAGCAAGACACGGTTTAAGGTGGAGGACACCTTCGTCACATTCCCCTCCAGCGGGATGGCGGGCATGTGTCTGTCCATCTGCGCTCCTAGATGCGGTCGGATAGAGAGAAAAAAAAATCCGAAGCGAGATTTAAGAGAAGATTCGCAGTTGAAGCCGAAATTTTTACAAGATAATAATGTTATAGTGTTCCAGGTATCGACAAAATCAGAATAATGTCTTGAGTTTTCTAGTGTTTATTCGCCGACTTACCACTTATACACACAGGGTAACTTTTACTTTTAATTCCGATAAAGGGGGACGTTTGGTGTTTCATAAATCACTGGCATGACAGTGTTTTGTAAAATTGTATAAATATGCCCGGTTATTTAAAGTTTCCCATAAATCTTGTGCTTCCAAAGCGATCATTTCTATTAGAGGACAGGACAGATCTTACCTATTGCAATTTTATGCTTCGATACACGTTTGAAACCTAACGCTTTACATATAAACACATGTGTGCTACGTAATATATCAAGAATTGATCTCTTCGCTTCCAGGATATCAGTCTAACTGATTAGGTACTGAGTAGCGAATGCATATAGACGGAAATACTGTGAAGCTCGCTTATGTTTGCCTGCCGACTTTCATATCCCCTGTAAATGCACTGCAATGGGGAGGAGCAGAATCTGCAGCTGATCAATAATATATTTCTAATCACATTTGTCTCTTTGCCTAACGACCAAGAACAATTATTAATCCACTAATGTTGTCCGTAATCTGAGTATCTGTTTGCACGCAGTGTTACGCGATAATAACCGTGGTTATCACTAAAACTGCTCAGTACCATACTGTGCTCAATTGATCCATTAAAAGCAACGGTATTCGCATAGAGGTTATGTTAAACTCAGGGTCCCGTTCTGATGCTCTTAAACTTGAAGCATTTGTGTTCATTTTCACACCGTGGAGTTAGACGGGGTGGGGGATCTTTTTTTAAACTGTCTTAATCTGACGTCATGCCTACTGATATTAACTAAGTTCACTCGCAGAACACTTTGTATCAGTCTTCGTATCTTGAGTGGCTATTCCGCGTTGCAAAATGATTCACTTTTCGAGACAAGTGTAACATTCAGTAGTCGTGCAGCAACGAGATACACAAATTAGTATCTAAAAGAAAAGTTTTAAGCTGTATGTAAATAAATTGAAGTGCCGTCCTGTTTCGTCCTATCAAGCATCTAGGATCCTCTGCGCTTGCCAATCAATTGGTACCGTGGAACGGAACAAGGCTGCAATAGCGTGAAGATCAGTCCTCTCTCTTTCTCTCTCTCTCTCTCTCTCTCTCTATCTATCTCTATCTCTCTCTCTCTCTTCCCCCTCTCTCCCCCTCCCTACTCCCTATCTCCCCCTTTCCCCTCCCTCTCTCTCTCCCGCCCTCTCTCTTTCCCTCCCCTTTCTCCTTCCTATCGCCCCCATTCTCTTTCACCCCTCTCTCCCTCCTCACCTTCTCTCTCCCTCCCCTCCCCCTCCTCCCTCCCTCCCTCTCTCTCTCTCTCTCTCTCTCTCTCTCTCTCTCTCTCTCTCTCTCTCTCTCTCTCTCTCTCTCTCTCTCTCTCTCTCTCTCTCTCTCTTCTGAATGTTGGGAGCCCTGGACAATGTCGTACCCGCAGTTCGGATATCCCTACACATCTGCACCTCAGGTATGTCATATCGATCCTTCAATTGCTTTAATCGCAGTCAAGGGGCTAATTGATTACTGGCGATCGTCCCAGCTTTTCAGCACCGCCTCGCCCACAGCGTGATCTTTAACTCACTTCAATACAGATAAATATGGCATGCCTTAACTTTACGGTGCGGTAATAAATGCATGCTTAATTGTATGAAGCGAAGTTATTCTGTAAAAAAAACAAAACATGCTTACAGTTTAGTAAAAAGAGAATATCCTCATTGGAAGAATATTAAGGAGTCTCAGCGCAATCCCAATCTATATATTTTATTATTATTTGTCTTTTTTAATGTATATAGTTTCTGATGACCACCAACCCCCTGACTACGTGCTGTGAGTCAAGTGGCAGAACACTGACGGATTCGGGGGCTGCAGCCTCCGCACAAACCCCTGTCTATTGTCCCGTGTACGAGAGCAGGCTGCTGGCCACGGCCAGGCATGAGCTGAACTCAGCGGCTGCCCTCGGAATGTACGGGAGCCCGTATGCCACCAGCCAGGGATATGGCAACTATGTCACCTATGGGGCAGACCCTTCAGCTTTTTATTCACTGGTAAGCACTCCTCTGATCGTTATTTTCTTGTCTGCAATTAGGGCTGGACAGATAAATCACCCTCGGTTCAACGCTAAAAGGTGTTAGTATCAGGTCAGCGTGGACTTAAGTTTCAAGGGAAATGAGTATTCGACCAAAATTCGTAAATTACAGTTAACAGTTCCGCATTAAAACATTATGGCAGAGCTAAAGTCAAGAACTTGACAAAAGTAAATTTGAGAATTCCGGAGAATCACCTTGTTTCATTTACTGTCAAGCAACATTGCCCTCTGTCACGCAATATACCATATTCACCTTACCAAAGAGGTTCAAATGTTCTAATTAATACATTTTTTCTCCATTAATATCATCAATTCCAAAATGTATGTGAGTGTGAAACCTTAGGTGATTATATCTGTGAACGTCCAGTTCGATCTTCCTAATTGAAGGGCCTATTCTTCACTAACAATGCTATGAACCTTTAAATATATATATACAGCATAAAATACACACAGTTAAGCTCGCTTTGCAACCTGGAAACCATCGTGTTCAATGTAGTTTATTCAAATTATTTTGGCAAGCAGTTTCTACAAACTTATAAATCTATCCACTTAGTAAAGCAGTTCGATTATGTGAATACAAATGCCAGATGTTGCTGGTTTATAACTGGACTAAAATAGTTCGATTTTATGTTGGGCCATTTCCCCAATACAAGAGCTCTTCTGCCATACTCAGCATTTAAACAATTTGCTTAAAGTTTCGCTGAAGTCCTAAACCAAATTGCATTATGAGAATCTGAAAGAGGCTGCTTTCCTTTTTTATTTTTCAGTATTTGGGACGTCTTGCTAAGCTTGGAATTTATTAAAATGAACGCTCGATTTATCTATGCATACATGCCAAATAACCATATTTTATGGTCACCCTCTGTGTGCAGTTATTCATATTAAATGTTCTGTGATCGAGAAGATTAGCATAAAGTTTTCAATTAAATAAGCGTGCAGGTAATAAAGTCAAAATGTGCCAACATGTCTCTTACAGAGTCCATTTGACACCAAGGATGCGGCGGGATCTGCGCATGCGGGAATCGCCCAGGCTACCGCCTATTACCCATATGATCCTAGCTTGGGACAGTATCAGTATGACAGGTGCGCAAATAGATTGCTTCTTGGTCCTTACGTCCTATCAAAGTATTTGCACTCATTATAATAATAATTTATAAATCTCTGCTGAAAATATATAGCGAATAGTTTTGTTTCTGGGGAGCTGTGCGTTTTCTGAAATTACATAACTTTTAGATACTTCACCTGTACAACATTAAATGATAACCAGATTTCTTTTTTTTCTGTGAAACTGGATAGGAAATGCATCAAAGCACGAAACTATGCCCCGTGAAACTTCGCTTGTGTTTATTTTTAATGACTTGCGACCACTGATAAATTGACTTGATAAAATGCCGCCGCACGGCGCGTGCACGTTTCCAGCGATCGTGTTCCTTATATGGAAATGGCGCATTAAGCTGTTGTTAGTTTCAAAATTGTCAAAAAAAAAAACACATTTCAGTCACGCTGGCTGGGATTGGCCTTTTACGGCTGAATTGCATAAGATATGGAAATGGATCTGAATGTCTTATTTCAACGTAACATTCTGTTCTTGCTCAGCAGGCAAGGGTTATGATTGTACAGTGAACTGTATCCAGCTAATGTGTTGCTACATTACTGAGTAGAGTAAACAGGAGCCTGATTTAGATTTAGGGAAAGTTAGACCTCGAGAAATCTAACTAAAAGAGACGATGACATAATCGTAGCCACCTTCACTTCCTTATTTACGCTCCTTGGCGTTTCCCCTTCAGCTCTGGAACACTCATTTCCCCAGATTTTTCTCAGCGGCCCTTAATATTCTATCTTCTTCATTCAATTTAGCCAGCGCCCGTTCAATCCTTTATTTTATCACATCGGGGATCAATATTATATTCCAAACATCTTTACTCCCCTGCAGTTATCGGACCTAAAGGAATTGGGGTAGTGATCTGAAAGCAAATGTGTAGTACGTAAGATATTTGCAAGTGTCATGCGAATTGCTTCAAACTCCTTGAAATTATAGGTGATGAAATATACCATTTTATAAACACGGAATAAAGGCAATATGATGACAGCGATAATGCTCCAACCAAAGCAAAAAGCCTTGGTTTACAGAGGGGGGAAAAGGTCCACACTGGTGGTACAGAGAGAAAAAAAAGATGCGCACGGTTGGTGCGTTTTGTCGTGTGTTTTAATATCTTGACCATATTTATATTTGTAGAACGAATTTCCCACCATATGCTATGTTTGTGACGTGGCAGTTCCCAGTGCAAAGCACTATGGCAATTCAAGGACTTCAAAGTTCAGAATCCATGTTAGAACCGAATCACTGAATATGGTCAGCACGTTGCCACCTTTCCTATTAATTTGGAATTATTTTAACAAATTTAGGTATGGGGCGGTGGATCCAGGAGCCAGGCGCAAAAATGCGACTCGAGAAACCACCAGCACACTGAAAGCTTGGTTGCAGGAGCACAGGAAGAACCCCTACCCCACCAAAGGGGAGAAGATCATGCTGGCCATCATCACCAAGATGACCCTGACCCAGGTCTCCACTTGGTTCGCCAACGCCAGGAGGAGGCTCAAGAAGGAGAACAAGATGACCTGGTCGCCGAGGAATAAATGCGCCGATGACAAAAAACCCTATGACGAGGAAGAAGATGGAAGTCCAAGCCGTAAGAGCCCGGAAGATAAGCACAATGATGGTTCGCTATCACTGTTTTCTCTCCGGGTAGACAAATCAGTAGACCAGGCATGAGGTGGATCTAAGAGTAACTTGCCATGTTAATTATTTGTCACTAAATTGAAAAGCCGACATTTTGGGGTGAAAAGTAAAGAACCATTTAAGAAAATGCGCAACCACTTAATGTAAAATATAGTTGCCAATAATAAAGTCACGATTAATCTGTTATGCTTAAGGGACGAATATAATACGCTAATTCAGGTCAGTTAGTACACTCTCCTAAACATTCCGTCGCATTATCTTCTCATTCCTCTAACTGTATTTCTGACAGATACCACATGCAAAGAAGACAAAGAGCTGCAGCTCAGTGACCTCGATGACTTTGATGGAATCGAGACAGAAAGTGACGAGTGCGAGCTGAAAGGCCCGTTTCAACAGATGGACAACGGTCAGATCAAGGTTTCAGAATGTCCGGCCGACCAGTGCAAGAAGGTCGCCTTAAAGATACCCTTGCCCGCACCGGGAGATGGCTATTCAGAAAAGGTCAAGAACTGTCTCAAGCGAGTGATGACAAACTCCGAGCAAGATCTAATGGCTGGAGGACAGCGGGGATGTGAATCCAAGTTTTGCTTCCAGCAGCATCAACAACACAGGCAGCAGATGCTGGACAGCAAACCCCGGATCTGGTCCCTAGCTCAGACGGCTACTTCGCTGAGCCAAGCCGAGTATCCATCTTGCATGCTGAAACGGCATCAGCAGGCTATCTCATCCTCGCCCCCTTTGGCCTCTATGCCTGCCGGCGTGGTGGACAGGCAAGATTCCCCGGTGACCACCCTAAGGAATTGGGTGGACGGGGTTTTCCACGACCCCCTATTCAGACACAGCACTTTAAATCAGGCACTTACCAACACCACCGTTTCTTGGGCTACCACCAAAGGCACTATCTTGGATACAGAGGCAATGGGGCGCTCTTTGGGAACTCCTACAAATACCATTAAAGGACAGATCCCAGGTTTACCCCAGCAAGAAAATAGTAAGGACATCACAACGTTTCCTAAAACAGGGAACAAAATGTTCTGTTCATAACAAACCAAATAATATGGACTCTTACTCCGGATCCTTGTGATGCACTAGGAAGAGGCGAGACGTTCTATTCACAATCCCAGCCCATCTTTTACTAGACTTTATATATTTCATCACTGTTTAAAACTTTTCACAAAACGGCTGAAGTTATCTTAGGCGCTCTTTAACTCGATAGTGCTGTGTAATTTATTCAAGTCCGTGTTGGAAAACTCGTCTAAACGAAATTATAGACATATCGGTAAGGTTTACAAATGCCAGCGTTTACAGAAATGGGTAGCTTAGGTTGGAATTCGCAGTCTGCTTGAAAGCATGCAAATATAATTTCCCGAAAATTTCATTTTTGCAAAGAATATTTATGCTATTACCGAGCTCTGCCAATGGATCACTTGCAACACTTGTTAGAACTTTACACCGTTGCACAGTTCTTTAGCTTTAAGAAATACAAGGATATATGTTAAACATATATGCACTGAAATAAATGTGCTCTCTTAGAGGTATCTAACGAGTGTTGTCTGGTTACATTGTGGATGGATAGAATGATTGAATAATGAGTTCAAACAATTTTCCATTTTAAAGTTATAATTCATCAGATAAAACTATATTATTCACTTTATCTATTTTTAGATACGATACTGTTGAAGTTTTCTTTAACTTTTACTTGATAGAACAGCATGCACTTACTTCACATTAAAAAAATATTTTCCAAAAATACTCCCTGCTTCTTTCCTGGGCAATTAGTTCTTAACGTTCCATAATTCCCTTTCGTCCCACTCTCGGGACGTTTCTTCGTTATACACTCGTTTGTTAGAATAATTGCATTTTGCCAGCAGGTCAACTATCTTCAAATCTAAAGTAAGAAGTATATCTTCATCGACTCTGCAAGATTGGTTTAAATCAAATATTCGTCAGTATTTATGACATGGTTCCGATTGTCAGAACTAATCAAAGTTTGAACCTCTATGTTATGAGTTCAGGTGTAGAGATCAATATGCCAGACATTTTGTTCATTCTTCTTAGTGAACCATGCTTTTTTCTCCAATTCGGAAAGGAATATTTCAAAAGAAACTCGACTTTTATGCCATAGATCTAACCTGGTGGAAGAAACATGCATGGTTTGCTATTTCAAAAAGCGTGGCAATGTTGTCCCAATGACATTAAACAATGCATAAATTTATCGTATAATTCAAAACACTTCAAGATCTACTCCACGTTTAAGCAAAAGCTATAGAACTTTTCATGTATTCAGGTGATTGTATTCAATTAATTGTAGTTTGCAGTCAATACGTGCATCTCAATACTTGGAACTAAGAGAATGCTGAACAGGAATCATTTTCTATTTTTTTTCAGGGAAAAAAACTTGCGAAATGAATTAACAAAACAAGACAGTACAATGATTTGCACCAACCCTTGATAAGTGTCGTTCTTCGTGTTCAGCAGCAGTCCTAAACCCATGCCACAATACCTCTGTAATTTCCAGTTAAATGGTATATAGAATCTGTAATTTTATAAACAAACTGAAATTTTCATTACGACTGCGAACTCTGTTGTATCAAATCTTAAGTGGTTCGTTTTGAAATTACGACTTAAGAAATGGTCTTTTATTTCTCTCTTAAATTTCAAACTTGCCGAATGTAAATATGGTACATCTGGTATTAAAAAACAGAGCGGACATTATGCACATTCTCCTTAATAAGGAAATAAATTGAATTTGGCTACTGTATTTTTAATTGTTGTTCATTGAAGTACAAGAGAGGAATGATTTGAAGCATATTGCAAATCTATTTAGTCTTCTGTAAACACCAGCTATTATATCATCTTCGGCACAAATAGTACACTGTAGAAGAAAACTCAATGCATCATTCCATAGTTATGGCGAGTGTAAACAATGTCTTTTACATATATCATGAAGCAGATCTACTACAAAAAAAAAGGTTTATGCAGTCACATCGTTGTCACTGCATTAAGCTTCGCTGCTCTCTGATGATATTGTCGAGATCACAAATGTTGCTATTTGCTAGACCCACTTGTCAAAGTCTCTGACAAGAGCCCTGGTTGCCAAAATGTGCAACAGCCAAGATAATTTGAAGTGAAATTTTCATTTTGACACTAACCCCTCAATTTCCAGAGGCTCTACGCCCTGTGATCTCCAAGGCAGGCTAAGCTTTACGGTGAGCCACGTCTTCGCTGAAAAGGGCAAAATAACTTGAATTAGTTGTAATAGATAAAAGGGCAAAAAAAAAGAGTCAAGGGTACTTGACAGTAATAGCGAAAGTCTATTCTCCAGGGGAAAGTGTACAGCTAGAGGCTGAAGTATGATGAATTTTAATGTAGCCTGGGCCAGCCAGAGCCTTTAACTGAAACCTTAGACAAATAAATAATTTTCAAATATAATGCAACTGACAAAGTCTGGATAATGTAGCCATTAGACGGCGGAGGTGGAGAGATGCAATTGTGTTGAAATTGGAATAGAAAGGTAGATTGTGCTGAGGGTG
Organism: Mobula birostris; assembly: GCF_030028105.1. Lineage (NCBI taxonomy): Eukaryota > Metazoa > Chordata > Chondrichthyes > Myliobatiformes > Myliobatidae > Mobula > Mobula birostris. The sequence continues at coordinate 18,596,805 of NC_092388.1, forward strand.
AAAAAAAAGAATCACTTTTCGCTGGGTACTCTAAATCATTCAGCCGTGGCAAATTCAAACACACAGAGGAGGGGATGCTAAATTAACAGCGCTTTTTACATAGAGCCCAAATAAAACTGTAATCACCGACGCGTTACTTTTCATTAACCGAGTTTGACAGCAGCATATTCAGCCTCGACAAGGGAACATAAGCGAGGAAATAACCGCTCTCAAACAGAGAGTCATAAGATAATTCCTTAAGCTCCATTAACAACTCTTAGCCGCAGGAAATGGGCTCCCTGAAAACATCTCAAAATCTAAAAGCTTTATCGACCTCTCAAACCCGTGCTGATGGTTCTATTTTTTAACTTAGAGGAAGATGTCCAGCCGAAGTAATAGAGTCTGACACTACACCTTCTCGTTTGTAAAAGGAGTCTTAAATGATATTTGAAAATCAACCAATTAAGTTTTTAAAATTATTGACTCGGGAGAATATTTGTGATTTACGACACTTTGATTTAATTAGTTTCAACCATTAATGTTATTGACACAGCAACAGTTAAAACAATGCATATTATACATTTTAAAAGGTAATATGGTCTAGGCAGTACAAACATGTTGGAAGATTTATGTATTGCAACAGGCCGCATGGAGCCCTCTCAAGAACAATGAAGCAAAAAGATGGCTAGCTTGCCACGAAAATGTGTCAGCTGAATACATGAATTTTCCATTTTCTACTCATCTTCCTGCGTTTTTTAAAGAACGAAGAGCAACTTTAAAACATTTTAAAGAGCAGTCAGTATTACAAAACGATTTGGTTTATTAAGTTCCTTGCATACAAATACCTACTCAAAAATGTTAAGGTGTAAACCCTTAAGATCAAGAGTAGTGAAATTCATGAGTGTGCAAGTCCTCTTCAGACTTTTTTTTGGCAAAAGCAATTATTCAACAAGCGTTGCTTTGTTCTAGTTTTAGTACTGGTGAAATCTAGTTACAGTGTGAATATGTATTGAACCATTCAGATCCACCAAGTATGGAGGCTACTTTATTTAAGACATGCCTAAATCAGTTAAAAAATCGTTTTAAGATTTAAAAAACATTTTTTCAGGATTTCTTTACTTTGTCTTTGTGTCATTAAATGCCTGTCAAAAACAAGCTGCCTGTTTCTAAACATTAGTTTTGATTTGCAGTGCACTTCAGTGATCTGAAGTGGCCTTTCACCCCTTTATTGGACTGCATCATTAATCCTCTATTAATAACACAAAGCCATCTAACAAAAGCCACACAATGTGATTATTGAAATTCTTTGTTTTTATTCTTACTTTTTAGAAACTGTACTAGACATAGAATGAGATAAGTCTACAATGTACTACAATATAGAGGGGGTAGGAGTGGACTTATTTACATGAATTGTTCCATGAAGGTATTCTGATTTTGAGGTCTTTATTCATGCAAAAAAAAAGTATAACTCTGCTCAAAATACTCAATAGTTACTGAGAAATCAAGAACGTTATATAAAATACAGATTCTTCCTCTGAGTTCACAGGCCACAAGACCTGAAATAAGAATTCCTTACATCTACCTTGGCATACTGCTGGAGTTTAACTACAGGATAATGATAAGCTTCCAATTCTTGTGTATAAGACTCCACTCACCTCTAGGATATTGTTGTGCAGAGTTACCTACATACAAATAGAGAAAGGAGTCTCAAGTATCAGTGACAGGTCCAGTCATTTCCACGTGTCTTTAGTGAGTCATAAATCTGGGTGATGATCTACAGTGCTTTGCTCTAATAACAGCTCAGAAATATAATATGAAACCTCCCCTTCTGAACGCTACATTTTAAGCAGAATATTATTGCTACAATAAGCATTTTCATCCAGAGGAAACTTACACAATGATTCCTACATTGTTCAAATCTCTAGAAGTGGATTTTGTGTTTCTAAACCTACCATTGTTTATCAAACCACACCATGCCATGATTACATAATGGCCGGAGAAGGAAAGACCCAAATTGATTTGATATTTGTTAATGAAAAGACATCTGTCATTTTCTATAAATCGAGGCAAAACTCTATGTTCTTTTCTTGCGCATATTTTTCATGTGATAAGTAAATTTTTCAGTGGTTATTCCAAAGTTTAGAAACTTTAGAATTGAAGAACATGAAATTATTCCAGCCTAAAATTTACAAAGATTAGGAATTCTCTGAACAAGCCATTCACACAATAAAAGTTAAATATTTTATCCGTGAAGCAGAAAAATAACAGCAAATTTTTATGGAGTATCTTATCCCTTACTGTTCCTTATTATGAGCTTAGATCATAGCAATATGTATATATTAATATTCATCTTCCACTACATATAATATAAGCCACAGATGTCATCCGAAGATATGTAGGAAATATAGTAGCATTAAATGCCATTCCTTTCAAAGGAGCACGAGAAAAAAATGTGCTAAAGAAAATTGAAATTTAACACAATATCATCAAGTTTTAACTCCTCCATGGATAGTCCCAAACCCGGCCACAAAAGGAGGAAAATTGGGCCTGGGGGTAGTAACCTCATTCTGTAACACTCAGAACTACAGAAACTCAAAAGCCCTCACCCCTGGGAGAGGAAGGCCCTTTGAAGATGGGCTATACCTGGGGTCATCTTGAAAGACTAGTGAGGACTCTGGTGAGATTCTGTCAGCAGCCTATGCCCCAGTAAAGGTGATGGGCTTAAGAAGATTAGTAAGTTTTATTACTCTTTACATTGAAGCACACAGTGTAATGTACTTTGAATGTAAAATCACCCAAAATGTATTTAGAGAGACATCATAATGTTTCTTCCATAACTAGTCTTACATTATTTCAATTTTAGATAGTTGACTATTATTATGATGAGAATAATTTTCACAGAAAATTTTAACTTTATTTTTATCTTTTTTCATGTTATCAAAGCACACAGTCCAGCAACCTCTTGGATCCTAAATTTTAACAGACATGCATATACTTGTGAAAATCGCTCTACACTTACTCAGATAAGGGCAATGCATGCGGCTCTGATTTCCTTAAGTGGCACAATGGTATAACTCAGTTCTGAGACCACACACACTTCTCAAGGAAAGCCATTCTAATTTTGTACACATGACAAAACAGCTTTCTCATAATGGCAGAAGGTGAGTAATATTAAGTTAAAAAAAATTAATGTACCTATATGCATGCAATGTACAGTGTATGAAGCATCCTCATTATAGACTCAAAAATTATTTTAGAAACGATTCTATTTTTAAATCCTTATATTAATTCTTTGCAGTCATTTTATCAAATTCGGGAGCACCTCAGTTTAGAAACCTGTAGAACAATTAAACGAAAGATTAATGAAAGCAAAATATATTGTGGAAAATCCAGCCAGGATGACTTTGTTTTAAATTATTGCCCTTCAATTCACATTCACGTGCCTAAAAGTTCAAAGACTAAACATCAATTGTACTTCTGAAATACAATTGAGTGACTTGTAGAATATAGTAAATACAGCAGCCATTTTGTGCAGATTAAATTCCCACTGAGTTTTTTGTGGTAAAACCAAGTAAGCTGCCTTCTTTCAGTAATGTTGATCAAGGATAAAATAATGATTCCTATCTACATTCAAAATAGTGCTCTATTTTATTTTTGATATCCATGAGTTGTTCATGTATCTGTTGAGCAACTTATCCAAAAGGCCACAATTTCAATAGTGTGGTCTTCCTTCAATACTGCACTGCATCTCCGGCCTACGTTATTGCATTCATGATTACTTGACCAAGTCTTGAACTAGCAGAGATTCAGGCTCAGAACAGGAAGTTTTCAGGAGATGGGGATGAAACAATGCCAATACTGTCACTTTAGAAGATTGACAGGAAAGCTGACTGACAGAAGAATATGTTTGTTGATAAATAGAACATTTTTGTTAATTATTATAACAAAATTAAATAGTTGTGCACAATATTAGAATAAACCAGGCTGATTGATCATTCAATTAAGCACTTTTACTGAAGTTAATGCATGACTACTCCACTGCATCACTTCCCATTCTACACAACTTAAGTATTTAGAAATTAATATGGATTGTTTTAAGGTGCAGAGTTGATAAATAATTGCTGCAATTTAAAATGATCTCCAATGCTGTATTTCCTTCTTAATCTATAATAACTCATATCTAATTTTGTGTCAAGGAATCAATTTTGAAAATCAATGTTTATAAAAAGTAATTAATTGTTTTAGTGGTTTTTTTTATAGTGAATCAAAAATTAGATTGGATGTTTGTGAAAGAGGAAGAAAAGATGGAGAGATGTGTTAAACCGTAAGTATGTTTCAACAAACTTCCTGCACATCTGGTCTGCTGGATTTGGGCATGGGTTTCTGGTCCGACTGAGCCCTTGCTGATAAATTGTTTGCACACCTTGGATGATAGATTGCTTCTCCTTCTGGACTGTTGGATTTCCTATATTGGCTGCCAGATTGCCTGTTCTGGAGTGCATTGCCTGTGTCTGGATTTCTATGCTGTCTGTGTAAGTAATCTAACCAGGCATCTAGTATGATTGTTCTGGCACGTATATGATTCTGGGAGTTCTTTGTAATTAGGAATTTTGCTCTTTTGTGAGTCTGAACTCTTCAATAACACTCGCTGCTATATTTGAGCTGAGCTACCTGTGTAACCAAACACGCAATTTTCTATGAATCTTGGAGAAACCAATTGGCTCAGAAATACATTTTTTTTCAGTTTCTGTAACTAATTGGCTCCTAGATGTTTTAGTTAAGCTGCGTGACAATATTACTCATCTGCATGCTTTATTGTTTGTTCCAAATACTTTGAACCCTTATATCTATAGGCCCATGGATTCCTTAATGTTACAGGCTAATCTCTGAACTGTTTATGTTCTTTACACAACCATGATTCTAGACTTGGGCATCTGTAGTGATTTTGTACTAAGATCATTAAATTGGCTGCTTTGCAGGATAGTGTTTCTCCATCCTCGAAACGTGTTAGTGTATCTTTTGAAATATTTAGAAGATTCCACCTGCTTTCCTGTCATTTTACTGATGGCATTTATTTTAGGACTGTAGTTCTCAAAATACCATGGTCTGGTGCAATTTCAGATGTGCTAATTACTGCTCCTACAATTATTCTACCACGCATTTCCATGTTAATGATATTTCATAGCTTGTTTCTATTTTGGAATGTGGATGCTTGGAAGGTCTGCCCATCTGGAGTGTTGAATTTACTTCAGTATTGGATATTGTCTGAATATTTGGGAGGCTGTATATCTTATACTCTAGGCCTGCCTATGTGTATCAATAATTCTATTGCCTGTTGAGCTATGATGTTGAATTGACTCACATCAGGAATATGGCATCTATATATCTATTGATGTCTAGCTGTATTCTAGATTCCCTTTACATTTATAATGCTGGGTGTCTAAATTTGAGGTGAATCCAGAATATTAACTGAATTGCTGTGTATATAGAATTCCAGATACACAGCCAGTTCAACATCCCCGATATGCAAGATCATATGTACTGGACTGACTGTTTCACTGGAATAGCAAATAATATGATTACCTGGAAAGCCAGCTTGTTTTTCTGTCTTGTTACTACTTTATACTTATACATTCAGTGGCCAATTTATTAGGTACGCCTGTACACCTATTCATTAATGCAAATATCAAATCAGCCAATCATGTGGCAGCAACTCAATATACAAAAGCCTGGAGACATGGTCAAGATGTTCAGTTGCTGGTCAGACTAAACATCAGAATGGAGGAAATGTGAACTAAGTTACTTTGACTGTGGAATGATTGTTGGTGCCAGATGGGGTGGTTTGAGTATCTCAGAAACTGCTGAACTACTGGGATTTTCATACACATTCTAAAATTTACAGAGAATGGTGTAAAAACACACCCAGTGAGTGGCAGTTCTGTGGCTGAAAATGCCTTGTAAGCGGAACAAGTGCTACACCTGCCCTTACACTTCCTCCCTCACCACTATTCAGGGCCCCAGACAGTCCTTCCAGGTGAGGCGACACTTCACCTGTGAGTCAGCTGGTGTGATATACTGTGTCCAGTGCTTGCGGAGTGGCCTTCTATATATTGGTGAGACCCGACACAGATTGGGAGAGCACTTTGCTGAATACCTACGCTCTGTCCGCCAGAGGAAGCAGGATCCCCCAGTGGCCACACATTTTAATTCCATGTCCCATTCCCATTCCTATATGTCAATCCATGGCCTCCTCTACTGTCAAGATGAAGCCACACTCAGGTTGGAGGAACAACACCTTATATTCCGTCAAGGGTAGCCTCCAACCTGATGGCATGAACATTGACTTCTCAAACTTCCGTTAATGCCCCTCCTCCCCTTCTTACCCCATAATTTTTATTTTTTTTCTCTCTCTCTTTCCCTTTCACAATAACCCCTTGCCTGCTCTCCATCTTCCTCTGGTGCTCCCCTCCTCCTTTCTTTCTCCCTAGGCCTTCCGTCCTATGATCCTCTCCTTTCTCCAACCTTGTATCCCTTTTGCCAATCAACTGTCCAGCTCTTGGCTCCATCCCTTCCCCTCCCGTCTTCTCCTATCATTTCGGGTCTCCCCCTTCCCCTCCCACTTTCAAATCTTTTACTATCTCTTCTTTCAGTCAGTCCTGACGAAGGGCCTCGACCCGAAACGTCGACTGTACCTCTTCCGAGAGATGCTGCCTGGCCTGCTGCGATCAACAGCATTTTGTGTGTGTTGCTTGAATTTCGGGCTTCTGCAAATTTTCTCGTGTTTACGAAATACACTCAGTGCCACTTCATTAGATACAGCAGGTAGCTACTAACGTGGCCTCTGAGTGTATGCCGGAATGACTTGTCTCCCTGTAGTTGCAGGTTACGTAATTATCTGGAAAGCCAGCTTGCTTGTTTGTCTTGTTACTACATTGCATTCGAATGTGGAAAGCTGGGTCGCCTGTGGACGTGGGATACTGGGTTGTCTGCGTACGGGATATTAGATTGATTGTGTCCAGTTTGAGGGACTGCCTCGGGAGGCCCTGGACCACCTGTGTGTCTGGTCTATGCCTTGTCCCTGTGTCCGTGACGCTGGATTAAGTGTGTGATTGATTGTCTCTGCCTTGGATTTGATCCAACTGTACCCATTTCCCCGCGGCGGAAAGTCCTCTGTGTGCAACATCGCCATAGAATTTTGCTTCTCATTCTGTGTTCTTCCAGATCAAACAGTAAAAAGAAATTTTGATTGCTTTTGATTTTTTAAGTCCCTTGATATATCTTTCATGATATTTTACACGGACAAATATCTAGCTTGCAGAACAGAAATTTAGTTCATAAATTCGCCTGGCAAACACCACTGCTGCTTATTATACAGAAACTATAATGTTATTTCACCACTGTCACTTGTTAAAAAGGTTGGTTTCAAATATACTCTTATATTATATACCCAAGCCTGGTAAATTGGGAGACGCATATTCTGTACATGACCTCTGGAGCTATTTGCTGTGATAAAACAGCTTTACCAAGAGACAGTCATTTTAAGTATTCATCATTTTGGAGAATCTGTGAGAAGTTTGTATGGTCTTAAATATGCCTGACTTGAATAATGAAAAACAATGAGGCATGAGCTCAACTGAGATTTTATTTTATTTTTATCCCATATTATAAATAAGTAAAAGATTGAATAATAAATAATAATGACAATTTGCGTCTTACTTTTCATTGTTAATCTTAGAGCAGTGAATCAAAGGCATATTTCCGGAAAACACGGGGCGCCTCTGGAGTAAGTAAATTCACGTGCAACTCAACTTGCTTACTGTATTCTGCGTAAACATCCTCATTCGTAGACGAGGGATGGGGTCTACACAGGGTCATGGGTAGTGCTGAATGTGGGCTGTTTTTACCTGGCTATTCTTCCAGTTTATTTAATAGAATGCAGTGTTTCCCTGTCTCTTTTAAGGAGGCAAAAGAATACATATGAAGTTAAATATTTGAGATTTTCTGTAACCTAAAGCAGTTCTGCCTCTATTTTCTGTTTCTTCTCCTCAGAATTACTTCAGGTTATGTATTGATATCAGGACTGTAGACTTAAAGCCCAACCCTATCTCAATTCTAGCCGAGGGGAAAGACTAAGTAAGAAATGTATGCTATGAATAATCATGGGTATTCAATTTCAGCAGGAGATCATTTTTATGCTGGAATCTGAGAACACAAGAATTAAAAATTCTAACAGTGTTTACGTTTGACAAGTTATGTCGAAAGTTAAAAGCTATACCACATTAAAAAGCATATCAACTTTTAAAACACTTGCTTTTCTTACCTTTACATGGTTTGTTTTTATTGTGGGCAATCACCTTCTCAGAATATATTTTAATAATGCAGCAAATGCATAATTAAAGCGTCCGAAGAAACATTAAGGATGTCCTTTTCGAACAAAGATGAGGAGAAATGTATTTAGCAAGAGGGTGGTGAATGTGTAGAATTCATTTCCATGGACGACTATGGAGGCCAAGTCGTTGGGTAGGCTTAAAGCGGAGGTTGATAGGTGTTTTATTAATCAGGGCGTCAAAGGTTACGTGGAGAAGGCAAAAGAATGGAGTTGAGTGGGATAATAAATCAGTCATGATGGAATGGCGGAACAGACTCTATGGACCGAATGGCCTAATTCTGCTCCTATTTCTAGTGTGGAGTATTCAGGCAAATTCACGTAAGTAAAAAGAAAACTTTATTGTCGAAGTTAGTAAAACATTGCACTTTCCCTTCTGCCGCCATACATTATATTCAATTCAATATTTATTCAGTATTTTCTAAAGCGTGCGTTTGCATTCAATGAAAGTTACCTGTTTTGAATGAAGTATAATTGATTTTCATGATAAGGTTCTTGGAGTGAGTCTCTTACTACCAGTGAATAATTCCTATAAACATATCCGGTTTGAAGAGGCGGATGCCGAATTCTATTTCAGATTAAAGTACAAGTTATGTCTGTACTCTGGCGTGCCGCAACTTCGTGTCGAACCGGTTGATACTTTTGGATCTTCCAAATTTATATGGGCTTATGATTAATGTGATCTCCCCAGCACAGTATTTGAAGCAACAGCGGATTCAGTTAGTGGAGGTAGCTGATTTTGATTATGTGACATTTTCCAGGCATCCTGACTGATCCTGGCATCAAGTGCACAAGTTTGGCAGCAATTGAAACTTTTCGCGCCCTTGAACGATGGCTGCGATATTGGAACTTCGTGCAAGGTCCAAGAAAATATAACATTATCCGACCCGCATCGTCCATTCGTGAAAATCAAGTACAATGGGAAATCATACGGCATGCTGTTAAAGAGAAAATAAAGCTGTAAGCTAACTTTCTTCTGCGTTAGCATTCGTAACTTTTAAATGTGAATGATTATGTTGGTGCAGATAAATCATTCTTTTTTTTCAACAAACTGAAATCCAATTCATCACGAAAACATTAAGTAGGAACGTGAACAACTGCTTTCCTTTAACACACCGTACGGCAAAAAGCTTGGCGTCACCTCTAATCCATGTTGCATTTTATAATGTAGCTGGGAAATCAATGGAATAATGCAAGTAATTAAAATAGGCAACCCGCAAATTTCATGGATAGAACACGAAATGTATTTCCCATTAAATCTGCTTTTATTTGGATTGTCATCCCCAAATAATTATATTTGACAGACGACGTGTAGTTATTGTGGGGCCCAATTGTCCAAACTTCTAACATCAATTTGACTCTCCTCCTGAATAAAGGTACTGTACCAGTCTGAGAGGATTAAATTGCATTCCTCGAAACATGGTTTCTCGTACGTTTACAACTTTCATGCCATTTTACACAGTGTAATTTTGGAGATTCAAGTCTAGGAGCTGGAAATCTGTCTTCATCACTTCGTATCAATGTGCCTCTCGGCACCAGAGTACGTTTTATCAGTTCTCTTCCGTGTAAACGTAGAAACAAATGAACTTAAGGGTGTCACGTGGGTTATCGAACATTCCTCGTGTTGCCCGATATAGATTCATTAAAAAAAAATATGGTCCGTATCTTGCTGACAAAAGTAGCAAGTCGGTTTTCCGGAACTTCCCAACCATCAAGAAGTGACGGGAGTTCACCGCTGCGTTGATCTGACGGAGACTAGTGTGGAAAGTAAATCTGCTCTATCTTCACGAAGTTCTTGCTGTGACACTCTCTCACCGCTAGATGGCTCTCTGCCTGCGATGACCTCCAAGATGCATTTGAGTGTCAAAGCAGTGCCACAAAATTCTCCACAAAGGTCATATGAAGAAAACTCCCAGAGCTTTTGGCTAGTCCCCAAATACTAAGTACTAAGATTCTTGTTTTTAATCTACTTTGGTTTGCATGCCAACTTCCTCAAACATATTCGAAGTGTTTATGATAAAGGGTGTAAAGTACAAACATAGTCACAGATTTTGTAATTCATGCAACGCACTGTTTCTGTTTCTAATCGCACTTTAAAAATGCTGTTTTTTTCCCCTCTCAAAGTGCTCCGACGTAATAACTTTGCCATTATCTTATCTCGAGGTGATAATAGCACCTAATGCATCCGGATGCAGTGAGCTGACTAGGAATTATTGATTAGATAGAGTGCAGTCCTCCTCTAGGAGTGAAATTTACAGAATCCTTCCGAATCCTTCTGCGTAGAATTTCATCCAAGCAACGGATTATTATTACAACCCAGCTTTCTTGCGAAAATTGGTTGAGATCTAATTCCGTCATCTTGTCTCGAACCAGCAGATACCGTGATGGGGAAATGCGTGTAATATTGTGCCAACGTACCAATATAATCGTGAATGCCTGACATTAAAATCGTTGAAAAGAAATAGTGTACTTGTTTTTCAAAAGTTTATTTCACTAATGAAATATTAGTTAATGTTTTAACACTGATTCGGTTATGCGTAAGCAGCGAAGCTGTACTAAACTGAAATATTGAGTGAATGCATTGTCACAATCCAACGGCCATTGATGAGCAGTTAGAAGGACTAAGCGTGATGGTTTATCTAGATATTTAATACTAAATGCTCCGAATGTGTGATTTTGCCGTGATTGTGTGGCGGGGGTTAGACGCAATGTTCATTTGTAAAAGTTTAACATTGTACTAGTCCAGATAATGTGCAAGAGAGTGAAGGGGACGAGCAGATGACCAGTTGCATTCCTCTGGCGCGCAACCCGTATTTTAACCCTTTGTGGAGTCCTTAACTGTTCAATCACCCTTATAATTCCACACGTTAAACCACGAACGAGGAGCGTGTGAGTGAAGGTGGATATTCTAAAGATAAACAAGACTGTAAGCAAGACGGTAGATAAGCCTGTTAAAACTGCAAGTAAAACTAAAAGACACTCATATAAGATTAATAATTCTTAATTCATTTGTGGTGAGCAAACATTTTTGGAGTATATATACATAAGGAGGTGAGCCCTGTAAAACAAAAACACGAGAAACTCGGCATGTACTGGAAATCCAAAGCAACACACACAAAATTCTGGAGGAACTCAGCAAGTCAGGCAGCACCTCTGGAGTCATTATATACCACTTTGAGATTCGTTTTCTTGCAGGCATTTACAAAGAAACTAAGAATTACAATAGAATTTAGGAAAAGCTATACATAACAAAGACAGACAAATTACTTTGTAATTGGAGCTGGAGGGTTATAGGGAGATGGCAGGAGATTGGGACTGAGAGGGAAATGGATCAGCTGTGATGAAATGACAGAGCAGACTCGATGGGCCAAACGGCCTAATTTTGCTTCTATACCTTATGGTCTTATATGTATATATTTAGAGATACAGCATGGAATAGGCCCTCCCTGCCCTTTAAGCCACACTGCCAGGAACCCACCAATTTAATGCAAACTTAGTCACAGGTCAATTTACAATGACCAATTAACTTACTAACTTTTACATCTTTGGACTGTGGGAGGAAACTGGGGTGCCCGGATGAAACCATATGTATAATATTATATATAAAAATCTTAATGGTTAATGAATATATTAAAACATGGTTACAAATAAGGCCAAAAGTCATGAATGAATAATAAAAATGGTGATTGAGTGGAATTTCTGAGATACATAAATATAATACCGGGAAAGTGTAGGATATCATTTCAGTTTTTTTCACTTTGTCAGTAAGAATCTTAGAAGGAAAATACTAACGAAAATCAGCTGAAGAGATTCCAAAACAAACAGTAGATGAAAAAAAAACTTGACAAGTCAAAAGGCATTTCAGGCTCACTACAACATTACAGCACAAAAGGTGGAGAATGCCATCCAAATTATCCATCCAATTGCACGAAAGCACACTTAAAAGGAAATCCATCAAATGAGCAAAAGAAATAAAAAGTCAATCAAACTTCGGAGAAATGTCCTCATTTACAATACTTCTTCCATGTGTTATGGAATTTTGGATAGCCAACTCAACTCTTCATCAACGTGTGTCATGTTTTGCATATTTTACTACAGGAAAATTAGAAGAGGTACTTGCACTGCAGATTTTATACATTTTAACTTTGGAACATCAATTTCACTGTGCTTCATTCTAACAATTTGTAAACACCAAGAATCCAAAAATGTCAAAGAGCTGTTTTCGTCCACCTGCTGACACAGATTCACAGAGACCCGTATAAAAAACTTGGATGCTCAGATGCAATTTGTTTTCCATCAAAATGACTTATTTTTAAGTTGGATTTTTTTCATCTCACAGTTTCCGAGACCAACCTTAACTTGACCCAGACTATTCCAAAGAGAAACGTTAATCTATGTCAAACTGTTTAATTACTTTGGTTCAGTGCCTTCGGATATCTGTAAAACAGAAACATTTCAATTAAAAATAAATAAATGTTGCAAACTTGGCAGCTTCCTAATCTAAAATGGTTTTGAAGTTATAGCTAGGCTTTCAAAATAGACAAAATTGCAAGGCAGGACTGCAGTTGATCTCTCAACATAGCAAAACCGACATTTCAGAAAGTTAGGTGACCATCTTCATTCTTTTCAAAATCGGATTAACCTAATTCATTCTGCCCAAGGTACCACACTCCTGCAAAATGGGAAGTACAACCAGGTCTTTTAATATAATTCATTGACTTCTTCATTTTTTTTCCTGAATAAAAAAAAAGAGCCTTCTACTCATTCAGAAGTTAAAGTTCTGCAGACACTGTCACTGAAATAGGTATCCTATCATAATTCACCTAAAGTGAAAAGGATTACAACTACTTCCATCCACTGTCACCAATATACAGGGACCCACACCTTAAAAAATGACTAAATTATTTCTAAAACCCACATGCATAGCAATATTACAAATACAAGATGCTTCCTGGCCTGCTGAGTTCCTCCAGCACTTTGTGTATGATGCATAGCAGTAGGCTCTTTGCATCCTAGAATGAAACCAACATTTATTGTTACAGAAAGTAGCAAAATCCTAAGAAGGGGCAAGCTTCGTCCCTTTCCCATTAAAACTAACAGTACCCAACTGCCAATCTCTCACAGAGGAACACAATGCAAACATATACAATTGATCATATAGGCCAGTCCTGGTGAAGGGTCTCAAGCCTGAAACATCAACTCTTTATTTATTTCCATAGTCCGGGGTTCCCAATTTTTTTTATGCCATGGACCCCTACCATTAACCAAGTGGCCCATGGGCCCAAGGTTGGGGACCCCTGCCCAAGATGTTGCCTGGCCTGTTGATTTCCTCCAGAAGTGTGTGTGTGTGTGTGTGTGTGTGTGTGTGTGTGTGTGTCTGGATTTCCAGCATCTGCAGAATCGCTTGTGTTTATTTTATAGAATTGAATATGCCTTGCATTAAATTATATGTATAGATGTCATAGACTGACTTGTTTTGGAATGGGCTTTGGAACTTGATACTGAGCACATTAGAGGCAGGCTATTCAGCTGTGAAATCAGAAAGCACTTCTCCTCACAAAAGGTAATGGAACACTGGATTTACACTCACGCATTCCTACCCACACCCTCCTCCTCCATCCCCCACACACACTCACACCTGAACTCACACCCAAAAAGGCTTTTAATAATCTTTCAATCTCTTTAAAAGAAAAGATTTTTTTGACAGATTGACAATAGTAGAGACTATGGAAGAAATATTGCCGCACACAGACTAGCTACAGGTCAGCTATGGCCTAATTGAATGACAGACTTGAAGGACCAAATGGCCCATGGTGGCATATGAATATTGGACAGAAAGGTTATCTTTGCTGGAAATGAAAGGGGATGCAGGTAGTTTGTATGAACGCACAATGTAAGGCCTCCAAAGAACACAAACAGTGGTGTGATGGATTTGAACACTTTTCAAATAATCAAAACTTTTGCATTCTATTTTTGATTAAAAGGCTTTTTAAAATGCCTCAAATGTTAAATCTGCACCTTGTGTTTAGAGTTCATATGGGAAATATTTACACTCGGACTTAATGCTTTCTGCACATGTTGAAAGGTAAGAAAAAATGAAATATCACCTGACTACAACTCACCTAAAATTAAAAAGGAGCCAATATTGCAGTTGAACTCAATTCCATGCTGCCTGTAACACAAACAGTTTCATTAACATTTGAGACGCTTTTAGCTTTTGGAAAGTAATAAATGCAAGAATGTTTAATTATATGAAAAGTATTCAAATCAATGACATTACCGTTAGGGACATACATAGTGCTTTCTAACCAATTACCTGCATTTCCACCAACTTATTGCAAATGTGACCTTTCTTTCCAATTTGATTGCAAGTTCTGGGTGTGTATGCTATCTCTGTGTCTTGGAGCTGGTCATTCTCTTCCCATGTGATGGCTGCTATTAATGTTAATACACTCTGACGGTTGGAGCCTAAATAAGTGTTTCTGACATAATACAGAAGCTTTTGGAGGTGGATAAACGGGCAGACGGTTTAATGAGACGAGTTCAGCCAGCCGAGGCCAAGCGCCTGACAGCCAGGCAACTTCACTCAAAAGGATTGCACTAACACCGTGAGATCCCTCATCTTTTGTAGCCACATACATCATTGAATGAGATTAGAAAGCCGAAATGATTATTCAAAAACAGTTTATAGTGATATATTGCTGAATGTTAATGCAATTTAGGAACTTAAACCTTATGTTTAATTCACACAAGATAGATGCATCTTAATTTTTTTGGGAACAGGAATAAAAATGTTCAAAGTTTAAAATGCTTCTCATTGGTGTCAACATGTAGCTTGCAATAATCTGCAACCCGCCTGTTGTCTTGAAGCACATCCATCAGTTATTTCTTTAAACTGGTAAATCCATATACAGTATATATTGCATGTAAATGATTGGATTTCCCTACTCCTGCAGGGTGATGGAATTCCTCCACAGCTACACTACCCACTCCTCAACCAGGCGGAAGCTGCACAAATGCAACACATCAACTTAGATTAACATATGAAACAGAGGTGTTGGAAATAATGCTGTGCATCAGAGTTTGCTCCTGAATAATTACTTACAGAAGCAAGATGGTGAATTTCTAGATTTCAGTAAAATAAATATCTCCTAAAAGAATAAACTGCATTTATTGAAACCTACCTCAAGTAACTCATAAGGGAAATGCATTCCACTACTGCCTTTAAGCCAGTAATATAATTTATTATTCTATTTCTGGCATCATCCCCTTTCCTTTTCAGTCCTGTAGAAAGGTCTCAGCCCAAAGCGTCGACTGTTTATTCATTTCCATGGATGCTGCCTGGCCTGCTGAGTTCCTCCAGCATTTTGTGAGTGTTGCCTTGGATTTCTAGCATCTGCAGATTTTCTCCTGTAATAGAATTTATTTCTCATTTGTTGTACATGATTTACATTTTTACAATAATATATTTTTTTGTAAATTCTTCAAATTCAACTAAAAGCCAGCGTCCCACGACTACACTGCTTCACGGGCTTTCAAAGCTTTATTTTACAATTTCGTAATTTTAGATACGCCATAAGCAAATAATTAATCTAAACTGAGAGGTGGCTTTTGTAGATTGTGTAATTAATAAATGTGATTTTTTTTTTGCTCTGTTCAATTTTGCAAGTAGATGAGAAAGAGACGCAGATACGTGTGGAGGAAATATATTTTGTTAGCACAGCCAACAATGTGACTTCGTGATATCTGAGAGCTAGAAAATAAGTCACTAATAATTAATCGTTTACTTATAAAACTGAAATTTACATAAGCACGATTATACGGGATCCATTTAATGACATGTAAAACACGTCATTACATCTTTTATCTCAAAGCTGTTCATCTAAAGAAAACAACTAATTGAGGGCTTTGGAATAGCTGCGTTTCCATCTATGGTATATTCAGGCATCCTAACACAACTAATAACCAGACTGCCAAAACAAAGGATCCACCGCGTGTATCGAAATGTACATCCCGACATGAGCAAAATATTTAGAGGAAAGGTTCCTAAGGATAACCGGCAACAGATACAGGCGGAGAGGCAAGTAGGTAGATTTAAAAAGTCGGCAGACCAGGAATCCGATAAGTAGGTTTTAAAACAACATTGAAGAATTACTAATTCTTAAACTCAAGGAGCCATAGCTACGTTTCCTAGGCCAAGAGCGCCCTCTGTCTGCCACGGCGTTTTCTTTTACGCCAAAGAGGCTACGAAAGGGTTTTTCGGTTTGTACGTGCAGTGGTTGCTGGGTGAGAATTTGCAAGTTGTGCGGCGTTCCTGGAAATTCAAAGCATGATGCGCGATTTTGACAAATAACTAAAGAAATAAATTTTAAAAAGCGGCCCTTTTTAATCAATGTTAATCCTAATCCACCCCTCTGCTTGCGGTTTCGTTCTCTTCTGTTCCCCCGTTTACAACTGAACCCGTGGGCTTGGTCGGTTAGTATTTGACGGGGGGAAACCGGGGCGCTGCACTCACTGGCCATTACCAGGAAGGGGTTGGTCATCGATCAAGATTGGCACGAAGTTCCTGGACGAACATGTTGAATATATGAATATGAATACATAACACAAATCTACCTATTAGACATGCACTTGTCCACAGCATCACTGATAGCTGTCCATAGTATGATGGTTGTCGAAGGTTAAGCATTGCTGCCCTAGGCATGCTTAACGAGACATGGCTTTTTGAACGATCTATCATAATGTCGGATGTTAACTGGTAATCACAGAATGCACAATTGGATCGCAACTTCTCAGGAAATGTACTATTCCATGTAGTATTCCACTAAGGACAGTATTCGTCCACAGGGGTAAGAAACAGTCACATCACACAATTGCCATCTCCTTGTGGACTCATAATGACATTAAGATCAGTAAACAGCTCACCAACAGTTTGGGGGAGGCGTAACAATTGACCTGAAACTAAACTGTACCCGTATATAAATCATATTCTTCATAGGCGAATCCTTGTGGTCCAGAGTGACTCGCTTCCACTCAAGCTCCGTAGATTGCGAATGATGAATGTGGGATTCTCTCTGACATGGACCGGGCAGAAGTACTTAAGACAAGAGCATGCTGTATGTAGGAGCAGGAGGTCATTTGAATCCTGGACTTACTCTGACTTTCAGCAGGGTTATGGGTGATCTTCTACTCGCACTGCATTTTCCTGCTCTATCCTAATATCTCAAGCCCTTTAAGATCTAGAAATTAATCACCATTTGAATTGGATTGAATTCATTTCTTACATCCTTCACATACATGAGTAAAAATTCTTGTTACATCTCCATCTAAATATGCAACGTGTAATTTATAATAAATAGTATGTACAACAGGACAGTCAATATAGAAATACAATTGCCTCGGCGTGATGGCATGGAGCCCGTTGGTGCTGGCTTTTATGCTGCGGTAGCGTTTCCCGGGTGGTAGTAGCTGCAACAGTTTGTGGTTGGGGTGATTCGGGTCCCCAGTGATCCTTCAGGCCCTTTTTATGCACCAGTCTCTGTTATTGTCCTGAATCATGGGAAGTTCACATCTACAGATGCGCTGGGCAGTCCGCACCACTCTCTGCAGAGTCCTGCGATTGAGGGAAGTACCATTCTTAAAATGGAATCAATTACTAAGTCTTCAAAGTACTTACTAGAGAATTACAAAGAATGCTTTGAATGAATAATTTTTGAATCACCTTTTGAATTAATAATTTTATTGCAGTCCTAAATAAACTCTCCTTCTGGTGAATGCCACAATTTTAGACTCTTTAGCCAAGTTAAATATCTTCCCCACATCTACTCTATCAAATATTCAAAGCTCCAGAAACTTGAATAAAACCACAAAATGCCTGAAATTTAAATAGGCATCTCACTTATTTAATACTTCCTCAAATCAGACTCCCCATATCAAGAACACAAGAAAATCTGCAGATGCTGGAAATCCAAGGCAAAACACATAAAATGCCGGAGGAACTCAGCAGGTCAGGCAGCATCTATGGAATGAATAAGCAGTCGACATTTCGGGCCGAGACCCTTCACAAGGACTCACCACCATATCGAGAACCAATCTGGTAAAGCATCATTGCTCTTCTTCTTGGGTAAGGAGACCAAGATTGTACACAATACTACAGGTGTGGAATCCATTGCACATTCTTAAAGAAATATTCCTCGTAAGTGTCATGACATCGCATTCTTTATTGATTCCAAAACTTCCCCACTATAATGTCAACATCAGATGAATTTTATTTTGGTAATTCCCAGCTTTCTCTCTCCCTCCATTGGGGGGGGGGGGGAGGGAGTCACACTTGCTTTCGTCCAATGTGCAGGAAAAAAAGATCAAGAAAATTTAAGAATGTGGAATATCATAACCAGAACAACCACTGACCCTTAAGTATTTCTTTTGGAACACTAAGGAATACCTCATCAGGTCTCTGACGTTACAACAAGTCTCCCAAACTTCCACCACAAAGGACCAAGATAGCAGGTGCATGGTCACATGACCACCTGCAGGCACCAATCTGACCTGTTAGCAAATTGCACTTCCTTCATTGCAGATGCGTCTAAATCTAATAGCTTCACCAACAGGGCTAAATCAATTCAAAACAGCTCACCACCACTTCCTCAAAGACAGGCAGAGATGGGGATTAAAGGCTGGCCTTCCAACAATACCCCATTTTATAAAAATATTATTTTCAATAGCAAGAAAGGTATTGATAACACAATATCAGTATTATTATAGGTCAGTTATTTCCTATTATTATAGGAAATTACAAGCCAGTTAGCCTAACCTCAGTGGTGGGGGAAGTGTTGGGAGTCATCATTAAGGAGGAGGTTTCGGGGTACTTGGAGACGAATGGCAAAATAAGTCAAAGTCAGCATGGTTTCCTTAAAGGGAAATCTTGCCTGACAAATCAGTTAGGAGTTCTTCGAGGAAGTAACAAGCAAGGTGGGCAAAGGAGAGGCAGTGGATGTCATTTACTAGGATTTTCAAAAGGCATTTGATAATGTGCCACACGAGGCTGCTTAACAAGATAAAATCCTGTGGCGTTACAGGAAAGATACTGGCATGGATAATGGAATGGCTGACAGGCCAGTGTCAGTGAGTGAAAATAAAAGGGGCCTTTTCTGGTTGGCTGCCGGTGACTGGTGGTGTTTCTCAGTGGCCAGTATTGGGACCGCTACTTTTTACATTGTTTGTCAATGATTTGCGTAATGGAATTGATGACTTTGTGGCAAAGTTTGCAGATGATAGAAAGATAGGTGGAGGGGTAGTGCTGAGGAAGCAATGCAATTGTGGCAGGACTTAAACCATTGGGAGAACGGGCAAAAATGTGGCAGATGGAATAGTGTTGGGAAATGTGTGATAATGCATTTTTGGTAAAAGGAAAAATAGTTCCACTATTATCTAAATGAGGAGAAGGGTCAAACATCAGAGGTGCAGAGGGAAGACCCCCAGAGGGTTAATTTACAGGTTGAGTGTGTGGTAAAGGCAAATGCAATATTGGCATTTATTTCATGGGGAATAGAATATAGAGGAGATAATGCTAAGCCTTTATAAGACACTAGTCAGACCACACGGAGTATTGTCAACAGTATTGGGCCCCATATCTCAGAAAAGACGTGTTGTCATTGGAGTCTAGAGGAGGTTCATGAGGATGATTCTGGGAATGAAGGGGTTAACACAAGAGGAGCATTTGACAGCTTCGGGTGGGGTAGGTTTGACGGCAGAATCATGCTGAAGATGCAGAGAATGATGTGCTGCATGCAGAGACTCATGGGGGGTAGGGAAGGATAAGAGGAACTCTCCCCGTTAAGGCAGCGGGAAGATGCGGTGAGGGTAGATGCTTGGGAAATGCAGAAGATGCAGCTGAGGGTAACATCAGTGGTGGAGGAAGGGAAACCCTGTTCCTGGAAGAAGAAACCGAGAAGAAGGAATGGCATCTTACAAGAGATAGGGTGGGAAATGGTATTGCCTAAATAGTTGTGGTTGTCGGTAGATTTATTATGGCTATCGGTACCCAGTTTGTGGATTCAGCACCTGGAGAATCTCTTGTGTTTATTATTGTTAAGGTAGCCACTTCAGTGAAATGGAAATACAAACATTGAACATTCCAGTAATCAAGTAAATATTCACATTTCTTTTTAGATTAGGATCCTTGAATCAGTTTTAGACAATCTAGATGTTTCACATGAAGGTAAGCTGCTATATAATACTAACACCTAGAAGTTTAAAACCATCATCAATGGGCCAGATCTTACTGGCACAATTCCCCACTGGAAATTGTATTCTGGTGTCCTGTGCATCTGTACATACCCTATCTGGATGCAAGGACACCAACTCAGCAGTCATCCACATGTAGAGTCCAGTGGCAAAGCTTCAAGTGCAGTAGGTGAGTTTTATTTAAAATCATACCATTGACAACTTCTGACATACAGCAAAGCCCCATCCACACTTCAAAATAAAAATACTATAGATACTGGCTGGAAAAGGATGAAAATAATTTGAAGTTTTAACAAATAATGTGCATTAACAATGTAGAAATTATGCAAAAGCAGTAAGAGACAGTAAATGCAAAGTACTTATTTAATATCTTTATTGCATCCCATATGCTTACCACATAACACTTCCCAAAGTTAATGAGGTTTGGATCCAGATTCAAGTATATCTGGTGCAGAATCAAATGAAACATTCCTCACAATTCTAGCAAAACTAGGTTCTGCTGCTTGTTTTCATGGCAGTCTAGTCCAATAGCAAAGAGGCCTAACCTACTTTCAACATCAGTAAGCCTCAGTCTTCTGCATTTGATCACTGATGACCACCTTGTATTGCAGTTACAATGACTAAAAGCTGGTATTTGCAAACAGAACATCTGGCAATTACTACAAATAAAGCTTCCACTGTTTTAAACATTTCAGCTGAAGCTTGAATTTAAATATTCTGATTGCTCAGGGTAATTACAAAGCATAAAGGACTTTGGAAAAGACTGAAGATTACCAGAATAATGTTGTATCAACGAATATCATGGATATTTAGTTGAATTCACCATAGTCAATATTCATCAGAAGAACGTGGGGAATTTAGACCCTTCAATGAAAATTATATATTTAATATTTCTGTGTCAATAAAGTATAACAACATTATTTTTACCTTAACCTGCACAAAATCAAAAATATTAAGGGTGAGATAGAATGATCCCCATAGAATAGTTCCAAGATAACAGCAACTCTGACGTCTTTTACATGTCCTCTCATAAACGTGGAAGAAACATGTAGCCACATTCTATCTCTTGTCAGGATAGGTTCTGCAATCCAAAAATCGTGCAATCAACTGCTCTTAAAGTGAAAAATACTTTTTCAGCTTCAGTGTAATTCTATCAAATGTGAAATAAAGGCAAAATGTGAAAAACAAAGACAATATAAAACTCATTATGTACATGTAAAAATAAAAAACATTTAAAACAATAAATGACATGTTTCCCCTGTACATTAAACACTATAAGAAAATGTTAGACTTTTAAACGTGAAATATCAATGGTAAGGTGTAATCGTGTTACTTGTAAGCTAGAAAGTGCATCAGACTGTTCCAGCCTGATTGTTTTAACACCAATCATAATTATTTTAAGATACAGGAGATCTTTAGTCTCATTAAATCTATGCTGACTTTCAGAGCCATACCATTAATTCTATTCCTTCTCTTCCCCCCGCCGCCCCCAAGAACTATGACATTTCACAGCCGCTAACCAAATTCACACAAACAGCATCAAAGTATAGGATTGAATCTGAATTCCTGGAGCTATGAGTCAGCAACAATACCTGCTATGTTAGTATGTTATCCATTATTTAGCGAAAAAAACTTACATTCCTTCATTCTTGTCCAGAATTTACTCTATGGACATTTAAAAGTGTTTGCAATTATTAAAGCAGCAATTCTGCCCCCATAATCTATTATTCTAACTCCTGCTTCCCTTTCTATTTGTTGACCACTTTGATTTTAATGTATCACTGCTTTGCTCTTTCTTCCCCAATATTTCAATTATTGGGACAGGCTAGCCCTATCACGTTCCCTTGTCACTTCATTAGTACCCAATCTTTCAAATTACCAAGGCAAAACATTTCAGAGGCGAAGAGATAAGCTTTACTACATGCAAAACAGTGCAAGTAGCCTCACCCCTGCAAACTCTGGGCCATAACGCAACAATTCAAAAGGCAAGTTATCTTTGTTAAATATATCAGGATCTGGATTTCAAATCAGACTAAAAAAAACTTCTTTTATCACATTTCCAGCAAACTTGCCAGTTACATAAGGCTTTAGAGTAGAATAATTTGAAGTTAGGGTCACTGGCACCCTACATCTTTATAATCGTCCTTGATTACGCTCTGCGACAAGCTACCAAAGATCATGACAAGCTTGGTTTTACCATGAAACCAGGACGAACCAAAAGGGTCAGACCAGTTACACTCACAGATCTCAATTTTGCAGACGACATAGTCCTGCTCTCTGACCAGATGGAGGAAGCACAGCAGCTACTGACAAAAGTGGAAATTGAGTGCAATAAAGTTGGACTTCACCTAAACGCTAAAAAGACAGAGTACATGGAGTTTAACTGCGACGAAGGTACTCTCAAGACCATAAAGAATGATACTATTAAGAAAGTCTTTGACTACAAGTCCCTCAGGTCAAGAATGATGAGTTCGGAGAAGGACACAAAGATACGGAAGGCGCTGGCGTGGAGGGCTATGAGCGACATGAAGGAAATCTGGAAGTCAAACCTGACCAGAGGGCTTAAAAAGAGGATTTTCATAGCAGTCATAGGGTCCATCCTCAAATACGGATGCGAGACGTGGACACTCACCAAGACTATGTGAAAGTCTCTAGATGGTTGCTATACACGAATGCTCCGGATGGCTCTTGACGTGTGTTGGCAACAGCACATGACGAACGTCAAGTTCTATGACGACCTACTGATGCCAACCACTAAAATCGAGGCGAGAAGACTGCAACTAGCAGGGCACTGTCTACGCCACCCCGAGCTACCTGCCAGCCTGGTCATCATATGGGAGCCCAAGCACGGGAGGATGAACCCTGGGCGCCCTCCCAAGACTATGGTCAACACGCTCCTAGAAGACAGCGGCGCGGCTAATGTAGATGAACTGAACACACTGATGAGGGAGAGGGAGAAGTGGAGAGTCCGTCATCGTGCCCGACGCCAGCCCCCTAGGCCTGAGTTGACGTAGTAGTAGTAGACACATTCAAAACAGTGGAGGCTAGTTTAATGAACGTTAATCTGAGGAACTGCTTTTCAGATGGAAATTAGACTCTGAAATTCTATTAATTAGCCACATTTGTCTCATTAGAGACTATCTTTATTCTAACTTCATTTTAAACTCAGCAACAACCAAATACAAAGTTTAATTAACTCATTTTCAAAGCTTTCTTTGCAGTCATACAGTGGGGCAAGTGAATCTGTTCTAAATGACTTAATTTCAATGGTGATGCTTTTGTTTAAAACGAAGTCCACAATAACCACATGTTCCAACTTTTGTTTCTTTATCCTAAAAAACACAAAAAGGTTATTCTAGCTTTCAGATGCACAAAAGTATTATAAACTATTACTCACTAAATATAAAGTAGTATTCACTTTGCATTCATACAGAACTTTCAGTCAAAATCACCCTTCCTTATCAAACCTAAGTGATAATCAATTTTATTTTTTGATTAATATTGAATATAATTTTATAAAGAAAATTTGTAAAAATTATCAATATAAATTACCTTAGAGAATATACTAATGAAAATTGGTTTTAAAAGGCATACTGCTCATGTTTTGAAAAATCTGTACAATGTAAGTATAGTATGGCTGCCGCATATAACTTATGCTTTCACAATTATGTTGTATGCAGGCAAGTCAATATTTTTCATTTGCTTAAGTCCATACACAGCATCAAGTAAATTTATGACCAATTGCTACTTTTTGAAATACGCCTCATGCAAGTTGTTATGGTAAAATAAACACTTACCAAGTTTATGTACACCTTAGGATGCCCACGAGCTCCACCACCGCCATCACACGAAACCACTCTGTCTGTTACTTCAGTTATTGGTTCCTCGGCAACTAAGTCAATAGCAAAATTTTCATTTACCTACCAAAATATAATTGGAAAGCAAAGGAATTGGGATTTAACTTTGATTGTAATGAATGTTATACCTAGCAGAATATACGTGTTTTGCAAGATATGCACTTGGATTTGCTCTGGTACCATTTATTAAGAATTTACATAAGTATCTCAATAACAGCCAATGTGACCAGGGCAAGTAATGATGCGTGCCCTTAACTAGACTAAAGAATTGCTACATGAGCCATTCTAGGAGAAGATAAACCAGGAAAAGTTGGCGGCACGATGGCAGCGCGCGCGGCCACTTCGGTGGTGACATCTGTTATCTGTCAAGTAGGGGACCATGCACAATTCTGATCTGATGGAGACAGACGTGAGAGTGCGGAGGAACATCTGGAAAACTTCTGAAATGGACGCTTCGCTGCCGCTGCTACTGTGTGGTAACCGGAATCTCCAGAGCAGAAGGCCCCGAAATCCTCGGCTTTGCGTGTTTCAGTGGCCGGGGTGAGGTCAAAGGCGCTCGGCAGAGGATGGCGTATTGGAGAGGCTGGTGGGAAGCTCGAAGTTTTTGGACGGATGGACTCAGTGTCGGCTGTGGTCGGCTGCTTCCAAGGCATCGTAAAGTTGACGGTGCCTGGAGGTTTATGGCAGGGAGTTTCTCCCTTTTGCTGCCTGCTATCGGGGACTCGGGAGTCGATCAACTCGGGGAGTTTTTTTTTGTAATATAATTTTTATTGAATTTTCAAAAAGAATACATGAAAAAATAGAATCTACCCTCCCCCCCCCCCCCATATATAGTCCTACCTAAAAAGAAAGAAAGAAAAAAGAAAAAGAACCGCCTGGGTATTGGAAGGTTTCCACATGCTCCATGGGATTCAAAATAAATTTGGTATAATTATTCATTACTTTCCCCAAGTGACCAAAGTCTTTATCGGAGCACTTAAATATGCCATCCTATCTTTTGTAAATAAGGGCGCCAAATATTCAAAAATGTTACATATTTGTCTCTTAAATTATAAGTAATTTTTTCGAGTGGAATAGAACTAGCCATTTCATTATTCCAACGATCCATACTTAAATATGAATCAGATTTCCAAGTAACTGCTATAGTCTTCTTAGCTACTGCCAATGCAATTTTTATAAATTCTTTCTGATATTTATTCAATTTAAGTTTCGGTTTTATCCCTTCAATATCACCTAATAGAAATAATACAGGATTATGTGGAAGTTAAGTTCCAGTAATTTGTTCCAATAAGATTCTTAAATTTATCCAAAAGGGTTGAATTTTAAAACAAGACCAAGTAGAATGTAAAAAAGTACCAATTTCTTGATTACACCGAAAACATTTATCAGATAGATTTGAATTTAATCTATTTATTTTTTGCGGTGTAATATATAATTGGTGTAAAAAATTATATTGTACTAATCTAAGTCGAACATTTATTGTATTTGTCATACTGTCAAGACAAAGTCTTGACCAATTTATTTCATCAATATTAACATTCAGATCTGTTTCCCATTTTTGCTTTGACTTATGGGCTCCTTGTTTAATTGTCTGTTCTTGAATCAAATTATACATACAAGAAATAAATTTTTTAATTTTCCCTTTTTGTATTAAAATTTCAATTTCATTAGGTTTTGGCAAAAACATTGTTTGACCCAGATTACCCTTTAAGTAAGCCCTTAATTGAAAGTAACAAAAGAAAGTATTATTAGATATTTTATATTTATCCTTTAATTGTTCAAATGACATCAATATACCTCGTTCAAAACAATCTCCTATAAATTTAATCCCTTTTTGGTACCAATTATATAAAAGTTAATTGTCCATTGTAAAAGGAATAAGTCTGTTTTGGAACAAAGGTCTCCTTGCTAATAGAGATTTCTGTGTTTCATTATCAACATTTATCTTATTCCATAGATCAATCAAATGTGTTAATATAGGAGATTCTTTCTTTTCCCGTATCAATTTAGATTCCCATTTATATATAAAATCTTCAGGTCTATTTTCTCCTATCTTGTCTAGTTCTATTTTAATCCATGCTGGGTTTCGATCATCGAAGAAAGATGCAATAAATCTAAGTTGATTTGCTTTATAATAGTTTTTAAAGTTTGGAAGTTGTAACCCTCCTAACCCAAATTTACATGTCAATTTTTCCAATGATATTCTTGACATTTTACCTTTCCAAAGAAATTTTCTCACACATCTATTTAACTCTTGAAAAAATTTCTGTGGCAATTGTATTGGTAATGTTTGAAACAAATACTGTAATCTAGGAAATATATTCATTTTTACAACATTGACTCTACCTACTAATGTTATTGGTAATATCATCCATTTGTCAAGATCTTCTTGAATTTTTTTCAATAGTGGTAAATAATTAAATTTATATAAATTCTTTACATCATTATCAAGTCTTATACCTAAATACTTTATACCATTTACCGGCCATCTAAATTGGGTTACTAATCGACATTGACTATAGTCTCCTTTAGTAAAAGGTAAAATTTCACTTTTGTCCCAATTTATTTTGTAACCTGATACCTTCCCATATTCATCCAATCTAGAAGATAATTTATGTAACGAATGTTGTGGGTTTGTTAAATAGATCAAAACATCATCGGCAAAAAGATTAATTTTATATTCCTCCTGATTAACTCCAAAACCCATAATATCTGGATCAATTCTAATTAGTTCTGCTAATGGCTCCATCGCCAATACAAATAAAGCAGGTGATAGTGGACAACCTTGTCTAGTTGACCTTTTTAACTGGAATGGTGTTGAAATTTGAGAGTTTGTCACTACTTTAGCTTTAGGGTTAGAATTTAAAGTTTTAATCCAATTTATAAAAGATGTTCCTAACCCATATTTTTCTAGTACTTTAAATAAAAAATCCCATTCTAATCTATCAAATGCTTTTTCTACATCCAAAGCTACTACTATACTCTTCTCATCCCTTTTTTGTGCCAAATGAATTATACTGAGTAGCCGGGTTACATTATCTGCCAATTGTCTATTTTTAATAAATCCTGTTTGATCCATATGTATTAATTTTGGTAAATATTTAGATAATCTATTCGATAAAATTTTTGCTATTATTTTATAATCCGTATTCAATAAAGAAATAGGCCTGTATGATGCTGGTTTCATAGGATCTCTGTCTTTTTTTGGCAATACTATTACAATCGCTGTTGAAAAAGATTCTGGAAGTTTATGTATTTTTTCTGCTTGACGTATTAGTTCCATAAAAAGAGGAAATAATAAATCTTTAAATTTTTTATAAAATTCAGGTGGAAAACCATCTTCTCCTGGAGATTTATTACTTTGGAGTGATCCTAAATCTTCTTCAACTTCTTTTAATGTAAAAGGCATATCTAATCCCTTCTGTTCTTCCAAATTCAATTTTGGAAGAGAAACTTGTGATAAAAACCTTTCTATCTCATTAACATCATTTTGGGATTCTGATTGATATAATTCAGAATAGAAATTTTTAAAGGTTTCATTTATTTCAAGAGGTTTATGAGATATTTTATTTGCCCTTGTTCTAATTGCATTTATTGTTTTGGAAGCTTGTTCTGTTTTCAACTGCCAGGCAAGAATTTTATGTGCTCTCTCACCTAACTCATAATACCTTTGTTTAGTTCTTATAATTGCTTTTTCCGTTCTATATGTCTGAAGCGTATTATATTGTAACTTCTTATTGACAAGTTGTTTTCGTTTTTCTTCTGACATATATCTTTGAGATTCTTTTTCTATTTTTGTAATCTCTTTTTCCAATTGATCTAGTTCTGCCATATATTCTTTCTTAATTTTAGACGTATAACTTATTATCTGGCCCCTAAGATATGCTTTCATCGCATCCCATAATATAAATTTATCATCCACTGAATGAAAATTTGTATCCAAAGAAAATTGAATCTGTTTTTTCATAAAATCACAAAAATCTTGACGTTTTAATAATGTTGAATTAAATCTCCATCTATAAGCCACTTCTTCCTTATCAGCCATTATTATTGTCATTAATAAAGGGGAATGATCTGATAATATTCTTGCTTTATATTCCATATTTTTCACTCTGTGTTGAATATGCATTGATAATAGAAACAAATCTATCCTTGAGAAAGTTTTATGTCTATGGGAGTAGAACGAATAGTCTCTTTCTTTAGGATTGATTCTTCTCCATATATCGATCAGATTTAAATCCTTCATCAATGATAAAGTTAAATTTACTACCTTCGATTTTATAACAGCCTTGGTTGATCTATCTAAGACTGGGTCTAAGCAAAAATTAAAGTCTCCTCCAATTAATATTTTTTCATGCGCATCCGCCAAATTCAGAAAAGCTTCTTGTATGAATTTTGCATCATTTTTGTTTGGTGCATTCTTAAAAGTCCATAGTTCAGAAAAAAGTTGACAATGTATAATAACATATCTTCCCGCAGAATCAGTTATTACATTTTGTATTCTAACTGGTAACGTTTTATTGATCGAAATTGCTACTCCCCTCGCTTTTGAATTAAATGAAGCCGCAACAACACTACCCACCCAATCTCTCTTTAGTTTCTGATGTTCTGTTTCCGTTAGGTGCGTTTCCTGTAAAAAAGCTAAATCTATCTTCATTTTTTTAATATGTGTTAAGATTCTTTTTCTTTTCACTGGTCCATTAAGCCCGTTAACATTAAAACTCAAAAAATTCAATAAATTAGTCATTATTCTTAACAAAGTTACTCCAATCTAAAACATTATTTATCTTCTCAACTCTCATAGTTCCTTAGGGAATCTCTTTAAACTTCACCATGTTGCTATGTGTCTCCCTCCTAACCTTCCAGGCAGAAAGAAAAAAGAAGATAGAAAAAAAACAAAAAAAGAAAAAAACAAAATACCCCCCCACTAATGTTGTGAATGAAAAGATACACAACACTACCCCCCTCCATTTTACGGGTCGTGGCAAAAGCCACGCTTGCACACATGACTAGCGTAGCAATCGATCAGTGCTTCTTCCAGCTCCCCCGCAACAAAAAAAAACATTATACATATATATAGACAAAATTAGTATTACTATTCCCAACTAATATTCCTCTAGTTTTAACCTTTCTTACCCCCCTCGTATAATTAATAATATATTTATACATTCATCCAGCTTCAAAAATCCAACAAGTCCATTCTTTAACCCAATCTTCATCTTCAATCTATCTCGCTGTCCTGGGTTTGTTCTTGTATCTGGTGAATATTCAGAGAATCTCACACAAACTGCTCTGCTTTCTGGTAGTCATCAAAAAATCTTTTTTCTCCACCAGGCAAAAAAATCTTCAAGGTTGCAGGATAACACAGTGTAAATTGATAACCATGATCCCATAGGGTTTTTTTTACTGGATTAAATTTCTTCCTTCTCTTCAAAAGTTCGTAACTTATATCAGGGTAGAAAAAAACTTTGTTCCCTTTAATTATCAATGGCCCTTTTCTATCTTTGGCAGCTCGAGCAGCTGCCTGTAGAATCCTTTCCTTGTCTTGAAATCTTAAGAATTTTATTAAAATCGATCGTGGATATTGGTCATCTTTTGGTTTTGGTCTTAAAGCTCTATGTGCCCGCTCAATTTCAATTGGTCGAACCTCCTCTTCCATTTACAAAACATCCGGGATCCACCTTTGAAAAAATTCTATTGGTTTATCTCCCTCCGTACCTTCTTTAAGACCAACAATTTTAATATTATTACGTCTACTAAAATTTTCCAACATGTCCACTTTCTCCAAGTCGGTTTCTTTCCGAATTCCAGACAAGCAGATCATTTTCTGTTTTTTCCACTCTATCATTCATATGCCCCATTGCTCTTTCCATCTTCTGAAGCTTCTTATCCATTTTGTCCTGTCTTGCCATAACTTTATCATAGCACATCTTCGTATCTCTAAGCTCTTCTCTTACTTTTCTTAATTCAGCTGTTAATTGCAATATAGCCTCTCTCATGTCTCTATCATCTCCTTTAATTCCAATTGCTTCCAATTCTTCCTCCTCTTCTTCATCTGTGTTCTCTGCAGAATCCAATTCTGACTCTGAGTCATTTTCAATTGCAGTGACTGTCGGTTCTTGTAGTTTGCGTTGTGTCGATTTGCGCATGCACTCTTCTTTGCGCATGCGCATTTCCGGTGTCTTCTTCGAAGAAGCCGTTACCACCGCCATTGCTCCCTGTTCTACCGAAGGAGATCCAACCTGAGTCCGAGGCTCCATCTTTGCAGTAGGCCCTTTTTTCTTCCCGTCTCGCGGCTGCTTCGCAACAGCAGACTTCTTTTGTTGCTGTTTAGGAGGCATATCGTAAAGTAGTCTTACAAAGTTTATAAGTAGTTTTCAGAAAATATTTACTAACTTTGTTTTGTTTAAACGGTACTTTACTGATTTGTTGCGGGAGAGCTGGATTTACACATCTCAATCCCACGTCATCACGTGACGCCCCCCCCCCCAGGGACTTTTGAGACTTTATTTACCGTGCCCATGGTTTGTTCGTCATCAAGTATTGCTTTGCACTGCTGTAACTATATGTTATAATTATGTGGTTCTGTCAGTGTTAGTCTTTGGTTTGTCCTGTTTTCTGTGATATCACTCCGGAGAAACATTGTATCATTTCTTAACGCATGTATGCATTTCTAAATGATAATAAAACAGGACTGAGTGTTCTCATAATCTAAATAGATCTAAAAAGTAATTTGCTAAATTTAATTTTGGGTCAAAACAGGCATAGAAATAAAGAAAAGATGGGTGGGCAGGGGAAGAAGAAAACACCATGGAATGAAATATATACAAATAAGAACAAATGAACAAAAAAACAATATTTTGTTTTGCACATCTCAAATGATAAAAATAGAACTTATGAAATAAAGACAGCAAATGCTGGAACCATTCAGCTCAAGCAGAATCTGTAGAGAGAGAAACACTGAATAAAACGACAGAAGTTTAAATAAATATTAAAATTGCATAAAGAGCTGACAAATAGAACCAAAGTCAGGAGATACCAGGACAGTTGAACACTAATCTTGTTTTAGATTTTGAACTTTAAAATAAAACTTGTTTAGTATTAAGGTTGATTTACCATGTAAAATTAGTACTATTTTACATATTTTAGTGCATGAACTGAAATAAGCGAGTGGATAGTCCCCTGACCTCCCAGTGCAGTCACAATATGCAAAAACTTACTTCTTTTTGTCGACCAACAAACCTGATTCTTCTATAATCATCCTCATCATAAACCTGAAGCAAACAAGAAAAAAACTGCGTGTTATGAATACTTAGTGCCAATTCCATTGATGCCAATCATAAATACCATACAATCCCAACAAGGGTATTTGATCACATTAATTTCTTAGAATGAGAACTGCAACTTTAACTGAAATACAGCGTTTTTTAAAAATTTGTACTATGTATAAAAGTAGATGTATTGAAAGTAGGTTTTGAATCTCACGCAGAAAAAATGCTGGACAAACTTGACAGGAACATCAGCATCTGTGGAGAATACGTTAACCTTAAGATGTTCATCAAGAAATGGTGTGCTTGATGAAATGGCAGGATCTGTACCATCAATAGAATATAATGACAGAAAACCCAATTAAAACTCACCTTTCAGTCATAATTCAAGCAAACACTGCAAAGGACCCAGTTCCTCAACGCAAACACTGGAGTACTTGTACCAAGCTTTATCATCAAGCAACAGCCCGGCCAGCAATCGTGCTCAGTGTCATAGCCTTTATTCAATGTCCCAGTCTTCTGTGTATGTCCTGCCCCTCTAGCAGGACAGACCAAACAAGGGTGATGTTATGGAATAGAGGTTAACACTGGCCGGCCGGTGGTATAGACCACCCGCATCGGACTTCAAGTTAAGGGGTCCCGGACTCAAATCTGGCCGGCTTCTAGCACACTTTCCATTCATCATAAAAACAGATAAAAATACTAAAGAAATTGCAAGCTTGCGACCTTATGTGCCACAAGGTGCAAAAAGGAACAACACACAACTGGTAGCTTATAGGGCCAAGTAATCCAATGTAATGATTGGACAACGTGAAGTCTCACCTCAGGCCAAACAAAAGCAAAGGAAACATGCGCCTGGCTTTCCTCAATTAATGGATCACTATTCTTCTAACAGAACTTCAATATCGATCACAAGAATGGCTTAGCAGCACCACAACTTTCTGAGTAGGTCAAGTCCTGAAGGAAGTAGCAGCCCGAATACAGATACATGTACGTGGTTGGTGGTGAGGGGAAACTTCTTCATCAGAGGGTCGTGAGAGCGTGGAATGAGCTGCCAGCACAACTGGTGCATGCCGGCTTGATTTCAACTTTTAAGTGAAGTTTAGATGGGTACATGTATGGTGGGGGTATGGAGGGTGGTGGTTCCTATGCAGGTCAGTGGGAGTAGTCAATGGTTCACACAGACTAGGTATGCTGGAGCCTATTTCTATGACTCCACAACCCAATAGTTGGGAAATGATCACGTTTTCACACTTCTCTGATCATGTGCTGGACAGGCACCAGTCCATTATTGTGTTAGGGGGGACACTGAGGAAAATGTTCTGTCTTTACACCAAGGAACTTGCATTTGTGTGTTGTGGCAGTACAACTGAACTGAAATAGGACAGATGCAAAACAAGAGTAGCTAAATTGTGCTCCGTTATAATCTGTAGTCATAAAACATGGAAACATCTTTGCCTTATCAAGTAATCAAACAGCCGTTTACACTAATCCAACACAATTACCATTTTATTTGTCCTGCGCTTCTACAGACCTGCACAAACGAAGAGCAATTTATAGTGGCCAATTAATAGTCAGGTATGTGACTCAACCTACCACTACCAATCAACCAGGGGACCAAACCTTACTCAATGACATAACCGCGGAGGTGGATGCCAGGAGCTTCACTACAAACATCTAAACAAGTACCAACTTACTAATCCTGCAAAAAACTTTGCGCAATCAATGAAAGCAGAACATTCCAAATAGGGCTAAGATATCCCTACAGTCGATTGATCGAATAACATCTTTGCAGTTCTGACATATCCAGTAATGAACGGTGTACAGTGAAACAGCTAACAGAAATGGTCCCTTGATCGTCCCCATCCTAAATGATGTTCCCAGAAGTAGTATGAGGAGGTTTGGTTTGTCACCTAAAACACTCGAAAACTTGTACAGGTGTACCATGGAAAACATTCTGACCGGATGCATCACTGTCTGGTATGGGGGGGGGGGGGGGGGGAGGGGGGAGGGGTGCTAATGTGCAGGATTGAAAGAAGCTACACAAAGTTGTAAAATTAGTCAGCGCCATCTTAGATACTAGCCTCTGTAGTATCCAAGACAACTTCAAGGAGCAGTGCCTATGAAAGGTGGCATCCTTTATTAAGGAACCCCTCACCCAAGACATGCCCTCTTCTCATTTTTATCGTCAGGAAGGAGGTACAGATGCCTGAAGGTACACACACAGCGATTCAGGAAGAGCTTCTTCCCCTCTGCCGTCCAATTCCTAAATGGACATTGTACCCATGAACACTATTTCACTTATATTATTTATGTTTTTGCACTATTTTTAATTTATTTAATATATATATACAGTGGCATGCAAAAGTTTGGGTACCCCTGGTCAAAATTTCTGTTACTGTGAATAGCTAAGCGAGTAAAAGATGAACTGATTTCCAAAAGGCATAAAGTTAAAGATGACACATTTCTCTAATATTTTAAGCAAGAAAACTTTCTATTCAAAAGTTCTACTCAAAAGGTTCAAAGGAACATCTAAACATTCCTGAACTGATGAAGTTAGACTAGAACCTTTTGGCCGCAATGAGCAAAGGTATGTTTGGAGAAAAAAAGCATGCAGAATTTCATGAAAAGAACCGCTTTCCAACTGTTAAGCACAGGGGTGGATCGACCATGCTTTGGGCTTGTGTTGCAGCCAGTGGCACGGGGAACATTTACTGGTAGAGAGAAGAATGAATTCAATTAAATACCAGCAAATTCTGGAAGCAAACAGCACACCATCCGTAAAATTTGAAGATGAAAAGAGGATGGCTTCTACAACAGGATAATGATCCTAAACACACTTCAAAATCCACAATGGACTACCTCAAGAGGTGCAAGCTGAAGGTTTTGCCATGGTCCTCACTGTCCCCTGACCTAAACATCATCGAGAATCTGTGGATAGACCTCAAAAGAGCAGTGCATGCAAGACGGCCAAAGAATCTCACAGAACTTCTTCTTTTGCAAGGAAGAATGTGCAAAAATCCCCCAAACAAGAATTGAAAGACTCTTAGCTGGCTACAAAAAGCGTTTACAAGCTGCGATACTTGCCAAAGGAGGTGTTACTAAGTACTGCCATGCAGGGTGCCCAATCTTTTGCTTCGGGCCCTTTTCCTTTTTTGTTATTTTGAAGCTGTAAAAGATGGGAATAAAAACGTTTTCTTGCTTAAAATATTAAAGAAATGAGTCATCTTTAACTTTATGCCTTTTGGAAATCAGCTCATCTTTTAATCGCCTAGCTATTCACAGTAACAGAAATTTTGACCGGGGTGCCCAAACTTTTGCACGCCACTGTACATACTTGAAAGTAATTGATTTACTTTTTTTATATTATCATGTATTGCATTGTACTGCTGCCGCTAATTTAACAAATTTCACGACATATGCCGGTAATATTAAACCTGATTCTGAAGTACAAAACATCCCTGAAGTTGGTGCAACTGTGTCCAGTTAGGCAGAGTCAAGGCCCTGTCGCCTCCTCCAGAGTTCTGCATCATCACGGGTATACACTGCCACGGCAAAGCCTAAAGGCCCCAAGTAAAATCCCAGATGCAATGCTGAAGGCTTGCTTTTAGCCCAGTTGTTCTAAAAATGCTGAACACTTGCATAGCTATTACTTATCCTCAAGAAGCAGTACCACTAATATTCCATTAATCAGCTTCCTCTCTTGAATCAACAGAGATGAAAAGTAAGTGACAGGTTCTGAACCTGTACTTACAGCTCCTCCCTCACCATCATTCATGGCTTCAAACAGTCATTCCAGGTGAGAAGACACTTCACCTGCGAGTCTGTTGGCGTCATTTATTAAAACCAGTGCTCCCAGCGGAGTCTCATTTACATCGGTGAGATCCAATGCAGGTGGGGCACCAATTTACTGAGCACCATTGCAGAGTCCCCAGGTGGCCACCCATATCAATTTGACTACACACCACGATTCTGAAAGAGTTAGCAGAAGAGATTGTGGAGGCACTAGTAATGATCTTTCAAGAATCAATAGATGGTTCCAGAGGACTGGAAAATTACAAATGTCACTCCACTCTTCAAGAAGGGAGGGAGGCAGAAGAATGGAAATTATAGGCCAGTAGCCTGACCTCAGTGCCTGGGAAGATGTTGGAGTTGATTGTTAAGAATGTGGCTCCAGGATATTTGGAGGTGCGTGATAAAATAGGCCAAAGACAGCATGGTTTCCTCTAGGGAAAATCCTGCTTGACAAATCTGTTGGAATTCTTTAAGGAAATAACAAGCAGGACAGTCAAAGGAGAATTGGTGGATGTTGTATACTTGGATTTTCAGAAGACCTTAGACAAGGTGTTGCACATGAGGCTGCTTAGCAAGATAAGACCCCATGGTATTAAAGGAAAGATACTAGCATGGATAGAGCATAGGCTGATTGGCAGGAAGCAAAGAGTGGGAACAAAGGGAGTCTTTTCTTATTGGTTGCTGATGACTGGCAATGTTCTACAAGGATCTGTATTGGGACTACATCTTCTTATGTTGTATGTCAATGATTAGGATGACAAAATTGATGGTTTCTGGGGCCAAGTTTGTGGACCATATGAAGGTAGGTGC
This sequence comes from Mobula birostris, assembly GCF_030028105.1. Lineage (NCBI taxonomy): Eukaryota > Metazoa > Chordata > Chondrichthyes > Myliobatiformes > Myliobatidae > Mobula > Mobula birostris. The sequence continues at coordinate 18,633,146 of NC_092388.1, forward strand.
AGGGGCAAATAATGTTAAGAAAACAGGGAGGCTGCAGAAGCACTTAGACAGAGTAGGAGAACGGGCAAAGAAGTGGCAGATGGAATATAGTGTCGGGAAGTGTATCGTCCTGCACTTTGGTAATAGAAATAAAAAGGTACACTGTTTTCTAAAAGGGGAGAAAATTTAAAAATCCAAGGTGCAAAGGGACTTGGGAGTCCTCATGCAGGTTAAGTTGCAGGTTGAGCTGGTGGTGAGGAAGACAAAAGCAATGTTAGCATTCATTTCAAGAGGACTAGAATATAAAAGCAAGGAGATAATTTTGAGACTTTATAAGGCACTGGTGAGGCCTCACTTGGAGTATTGTGAGCAGTTCTGGGGCCCTTATCTAAGCAAGGACGTGCTGACATTGGAGAGGGTTCACAGGAGGTTCATGAAAATGGTTCCATGAAATGAGGAGCATTTGCTGCCTCTGGGCCAGTACCCGCCGGAATTTATAAGAATGATGGGTACAATGTCATTGAAACCTATCAAATGCCTAGAATAGATGAGAAGAGGATGTTTCCTTTTCTCGCAACCCCACACCTTCTCCAGGTCTCTCCATTTACACCCCCTTGGCCATCAAACTCCGCAATGTACGCCGTTTCCCGGTCGTACCCTCACCCCGTCCCCACCTCTCAACAGCTTCACCCATACCCAGTACCTGTACTTTCCCCGCTGCCCCCCTCAGCCCACCTGTCCGGTGTGTGTGACTCGCTCCGCTGTCTGCAAGACGGCGGCCGGGGTGCTGCTGACCAGCCTCGCACCCGCACCCGGGCTGCCGGTGAGCAGCCTTGTGCCCACACGCAGAACCGCCGAGGAACAGACCCGGCGACCCACCACGGCCGCCATGTTGAATCGGTCACCTTCAGGGAAGCGGGCGGCGACCTGTGCTCCGCCGGGTCCTACTACACGGCTCAGGCTGTCCAATCAAATTTTGAGCATAGTACGCACAAACACTTTGAATTCAAACGGAGCATAATTTAGCTGCTCCAAATTATGACGAACCTGAGTTTAATCTTTCAAAAAGCAGGATATTTCATAAATAAAGCATTGAAGAATTAGTCTTGACTATTTATTTCAAATGGAAGCGCGACTTTTTGACAACACGAACAAAATAGCAACTCTGAAATTTGTATACCAAGTGACAGTAACATTTATCAATATTCTCTTGATATCTAGAAATGTTTCAAAACACTTAGAAGTAATTTTGTTTCTTAATGACTAGATTTTAACGCGTCCTCCTTTGAGTCTCTATTACAACTGAACGTATTACGGTTTTATTTCCAACATAGTTTCCATTCGATCATGAAATGTGAAGGACTGAACCATGAGCATGTAACATTACGGTCCTAAGGACCCAGCAGAGCTCGTCGCAAGGAGCCCGGAAGCAATGGTTGGTCTTTTCCCGACATCCATCCGAGGGGCGACTGACTGAGCAGACGCGGCCCGCGGTGTGAGAGGATCGGATCGGGGCCGGGGTCAGGGTCAGGTCGGTGAGAGCGGTTACTGGCGGTTCCGTGATGGCCCAATGTTCCGATGGGGCCCGCGGCGGTTCGGTTCGATTCGAGTTCTGTTTGTAGCCTGGGCCGGCTCGGTTCTGCTTGGAGTCTGGCAATTGGGACCCAGGCCCCGGGCGGTTCGTATTGTGGGCCGGAGTGGATCGGGGCAGGGGGACGACTCAGATTACCAGTGGGAGTTTAGGCTGCAGTGTAGGGGTGTAGGTGGATTTAGGTTTTTAAAAGACAGCAGGGAAAGATTAAGCCCTAGTTTGAGGGTAGGGCTCGGAAGATTCGAGTGAGATTGCTGTGTGTGGTGGGTGGAACTGGTATTTCGGGCATTTGATGTTACCAGAATATGTAAATCAAAAGACAGAAAATGCATTAAGAACTTATAGACTAGGCAGCGCCCTTGGTCAACACCCCTTATGGGAATCAGAATCAGGTTTATTATCACCGGCGTGTGACGTGAAATTTGTAAACTTAGCAGCAGCAGCAGTTCAATGCAATACATAATCTAGAAGAAAAAAAATAAACAAATCAATTATAGTATACATATATTAAATATATTTTTTAAAACGTGCAAAAACAGAAATATTGTATATTAAAAAAGTGAATTAGTGTCCAAGGGTTCAATGTCCACTTAGGAATCGGATGGCAGAGGGGAAGAAGCTGTTCCTGAATCGCTGAGTGTGTGCTTTCAGGCTTCTGTATCTCCTACCTGATGGTGAGAAAAAGGACATGCCCTGGCTGCTGGGGGTCCTTAATAATGGACACTGTCTTTCTGAGACGCTGCTCCCTGAAGATGGCCCGGGTACTTTGTAGGCTAGTACCCAAGATGGAGCTGACTAAATTTACAACTCTCTGCAGCTTCTTTCAGTCCTGTGCAGTAGCCTTCCGTACCAGACAGTGATGCAGCCTGTCAGAATGCTCTCCATGGTACAACTATAAAAGTTCTTGAATGTATTTGTTGACATGCCAAAACTCTTCAAGTTCCTGATGAAGTACAGCCACTGTCTTGCCTTCTTTATAACTACATCGATATGTTGGGATCAGGGTAGATCCTCAGAGATCTTGACACCCAGGAACTTGAAACTGCTCACTCTCTCCACTTCTGATCCCTCTAAGAGGATTGATATGTGTTCCTTCGTCTTACCCTTCCTGAAGTCCACAATCAGTTCTTTCGTCTTACTGACATTGAGTACCAGGTTGTTGCTGTGGCACCATTCCACTAGTTGGCATATCTCACTCCTGTACACCCTCTCGTCACCACCTGAGATTCTACCAACAATGGTTGTATCATCATCAAAATTATAGACGGTATTTGAGCTATTCCTAGCCATACAGTCATGTGTTTGGAAAGCAGTGGATTTAACATATACCCCTGAGGTGCGCCAGTGTTGATCGTCAGTGAGGAGGCTATGTTATCACCAATCCACACAGATTGTGGTCTTCTGGTTAGGAAGTTGAGGATCCAATTACAGAGGGAGGTACAGAGGCCCAGGTTCTGCAACTTCTCAATCAGGATTGTGGGAATGATGGTATTAAATGCTGAGCTATAGTTGATGAACAGCATCCTGACGTAGGTGCTTGCATTGTCCAGGTGGTCTAAAGCCATGTGGAGAACCATTGACATTGCGTCTGCCGTTGACCTATTGTGGCGATAGGCAAATTGCAATGGGTCCAGGTCCTTGCTGAGGCAGGAGTTCAGTCTAGTCATAACCAACCTCTCAAAGAATTTCATCACTCTCGATGTGAGTGCTACCGGGCGATAGTCGTTAAGACAGCCCACATTGTTTTTCTTAGGCACTGGTATAATTGTTGCCTTTTTGAAGCAAGTGGGAACTTCTGCCCATAGCAGTGAGAGGTTGAAAATGTCCTTAACTACACTAGTTGGTTGGCCCAGGTTTTCAGAGCCTTACCATGTACTCCATCGGGACCTTCTGCCTTGAGAGGGATCACTCTCTTTAAAGACAGCCTAACATCGGCCTCTGAGACGGAGATCACAGGGTCATCAGGTGCAGCAGGGATCTTCACAGCTCTAGTTGTGTTCTCCCTTTCAAACCGTGCATATAAGGCGTTGAGTTCATCTGGTAACAAAGCATCGCTGCCATTCATGCGATTGGGTTTCGCTTTGTAGGAGGTAGTGTCTTGCAAACCGTGCCAGAGTTGTCGTGTATCCCATGTCACCTCCAACCTCATTCAAAATTGTCTCTTTGAGACAACATCCAGCATTTTCTGGCTTTGTAGGTGCTGTAAATTTAGATGGTTTTAGTTCTACTTCCTGGAACCTATGTTGGAAATGCTATATTTGAACGAGATATTAATCTGCCAGGAATAAATCATGGTCTTGGGTAGACCGTGATTGCCTACGTCATGCCACACAGTACATATTGAACGATTAATCTGACCTTGCATTAAATCAACATTTAAGAGTGTCAGTCAATTTTTTCATTAACTTGCCTTTGGGATGAAGCCATCGCTAGTCAAATCTGTAGTTAGCACCTCTGGGCTATCCTGAGAAGGTGGTTGTGGGCCCAGTATATTGATATAAATAGTTTGGTGGACTTGAGTTGGAATCAGTTATGTCACCGTGAGGCCTGCCGGTAATGTTCCATCATGCCTACACCAACAACCAACCTGATTATTCTCCCCACATTTCCATCAACACTCTTGAGATTTTACCAGTCTCCTGTGTACCTGGGGCAATAGAGGCGAACAAACACAAGTAACTGCAGACTGACGCAGAGTTTGGTCCTTAAACATGAGTTAATTTTACCCATCCCTCCCTTCCCCTCCCCACACACACCTTTGTTGCTCTACCTGCTGAGTTCCTCCAACAGATTGTTTATTGCACCAAGTATCTAACCCTCGTGATTTTGGGACTGTGAGGAATGCGTGTGCTCATGGGGAGAATGTATAAATTTTACACATGCTTTACCTGCTGTTAGGATTGCACCCAGGTTTCTGGAGCAGTGAGATGCCTGCTTTACTAACTTGCTACTGCGATATATAAAAAAATACAGCTGGAAATCTTAAATACACTCATTAGATAGTTGTTATAACAATTGGAACAGTTTATATTTCTAAAAAAACAAATCACAGAGTTGGAAGCCCAGCCAGTATATCAGTGTATGTGGAAAGAGAAACAGTTTACGTTTCAGATTGAAGGCCTTTCAGCAGAACCAGGTAAATTTAATTTAATTGAGATAATGCGGAATCTGCCCTTCCAGCCCTTTGAGCCACGCCACCCAGCAATCCCCCTATTTAATGCTGGCCTAATCACAGGACAATTTACGATGACCAATTAACCTACAACTGGTACGTCCTTGGACTGTGGGAGGAAACCGGAGCACCCAGAAGAAACCCACGCGGTCATGGGGAGAACGTACAAACCCCTTACCAGCAGTGGCAGGAATTGAACCTGGGTCGCCTGTACTGTAAAGCGTTGTGCTAACCACTACGTAACCATGCTGCCCCACTGTAATGTTAAAATTTCTGATCATCTGTTAAAGTTAATAATTAGTGTTGGACAGTTCATTTGTCATTTCTTTCAATGTGTCAGTGAAAATTGATTTAAATAGTAAAATAGTTTATTATTGTCAAACAAATCGAGGTACAGTGGAAACACTTTATTTTGCCTGCCATCCATACAGATAATTTTATTACAACAGATCACTGGGGTAGTTCAAGGGAAGATTAACAATGCAGAATAACGCATTACACAGAAGTCCTGTGCAGGCAGACAGTAAGATGCAGGGCAATACTGAGGTAAATTCTAAGGTCAAGTGTCCATCTTATCATACTAGCTGACTAATAATATTCACAAATTTGTCCTCATCACTCTGGTCCATTTGGATCCTGATAGAAGTAAGTCCATAGCATTGTTCAGGGTTCAAGATTGTTTAAGGTCATTTCCAGTTCACAAGCAGAAAGGAGAACGTCGTGGTTAGCACAACATTTTACAGAACCAGCAACCCGAGTACAACTTCCACTGCTGTCTGAGGAGTTTGTATGTTCTCCCCGTGACCGCGTGGATTTCCTCTGGGTGCTCTGGTTTCCTCCCACAGTCCAAAGACGTATCGGTTTGCAGGTTAATTGGTCATTGTAAATTATCTGTGATTAGACTGGTGTTAAATTGGGGGTTGCTGGGCAGTGCAGCTCGAAGGGCTGGAAGGGCCTATTCTGTGCTGTATCTCAATAAAAAGAATTGTTACTCCAAATCCGATGCAGCAAAAAAACCACAATAATAAAAAATCCATAATAAATATAAATACATAAGATAGCTTATATAGATTGATGACAGATAACCAGATAATTAATGACAGTAACCAATTCAAACATGAGAATGTATCACAATTAGACTTACGCTATTGCCCAAAATCCGTACCAATGGGCTTCTAGTGCTGACCTTTGGATGGCAGTAAGAAACTGGACAGGAAAACAAACAGCTGGAGGAACTCAGTGGGTTGAGCAGTCATTGTCGAGGGAAAGGAATTGTTAACATTTTGACATTTGCATCAAAAGATAACCAACTTCCTAATATTGTAAGTAATGGAAAAATAAAAAGGTGTGCATTTAATGAATTACTTTGAGGTAACATACATCAAAGTTGCTGGTGAACGCAGCAGGCCAGACAGCATCTCTAGGAAGAGGTACGGTCGACGTTTCAGGCTGAGACCCTTCGTCAGGACTAACTGAAGGAAGAGCTAGTAAGAGATTTGAAAGTGGGAGGGGGAGGGGGAGACCCAAAATGATAGGAGAAGACAGGAGGGGGAGGGATGGATCCAAGAGCTGGACAGGTGATTGGCAAAGGAGATATGAGAGGATCATGGGACAGGAGGTCCGGACAGAAGGACAAAGGGAAAGCCAGAGGATGGGCAAGGGGTATAGTCAGAGGGACAGAGGGAGAAAAAGGAGAGAGAGAGAGAAAGAATGTGTGTATAAAAATAAGTAACAGATGGGGTACGAGGGGGAGGTGGGGCATTAGCGGAAGTTAGAGAAGTCAATGTTTATGCCATCAGGTTGGAGGCTACCCAGAGGGAATATAAGGTGTTGTTCCTCCAACCTGAGTGTGGCTTCATCTTTACAGTAGAGGAGGCCGTGGATAAACATGTCAGAATGGGAATGGGATGTGGAATTAAAATGTGTGGCCACTGGGAGATCCTGCTTTCTCTGGCGGACAGAGCGTAGGTGTTCAGTAAAGCGGTCTCCCAGTCTGCGTCTTCTATGTTGGCGAGCCGATATAGTGCCCCATCCATTATTTATTTATATATACACATTCTTTCTCTCTCTCTCTCTCTCTCTCTCCTTTTTCTCCCTCTGTCCCTCTGACTATACCCCTTGACCATCCTCTGGGTTCCCCCCCTTGTCTTTCTCCCCAGACCTCCTGTCCCATGATCCTTTCATATCCTCTTTGCCAATCATCTGTCCAGCTCTTGGCTCCATCCCTCCCCCTCCTGTCTTCTCCTATCATTTTGGATCTCCCCCTCCCCCTCCCACTTTCAAATCTCTTACTAGCTCTTCTTTCAGTTAGTCCTGACGAAGGGTCTCACCCGGAAACGTCGACTGTACCTCTTCCTAGAGATGCTGCCTGGCCTGCTGCGTTCACCAGCAACTTTGATGTGTGTTGCTTGAATTTTCAGCATCTGCAGAATTCCTGTTGTTTACTTTGAGGTGTAGTGTTTGCTATGTAAGCAGATGTAAAACCTTTAAATAGATTTGATTCATTTCAACCTCATTCATTTGTATTAATGTCAGAAGATCACAAGGAGAAAATTAATTTCCATTATTGCTCTATACTAAATCATGTATTTTCCATTACAGATGCCAACAAAATGGCTTTACTTGTCAAGAATCTTTTCCAAGTGGTCAACAAGCCTTTTTTGCAATGGAGTAGGTGCTCAGTGCTTTGGACGTCAGTCAGCGCTGTGATGCAGAAGCATTTGATTATTCCTGCTGCAATGAAGCCCATGGTTTGGCCAGATCAATACAAAGCAATGATACCGATGGCCATGCCGTTTCTTGAACCACATCAGCTGCACGGCATACAGAGCTGTGCTGGAATGAAAACGAAGACTGCTCTGAAGAAGCGCTGCAAGGACTGCTTCTTTGTGCGTCGACGGGGTCGCTTGTACGTGTATTGCAAGACTCATCCTCGGCACAAACAAAGGCAAGGTTAACCTGGAGACAAAGTCCAATGGTTAATAAACTGCAAATCAGAACTTAAACATGTATTAAATAATTCTGTAATTTTATTAATGCTCACCAGTTTTGAACAATATTTTGTGAAAATCAAAACTTTGTTGTACATTTTAGTTTGCATTGTTGTTAGGAAGAATTAAGTTTGAATTATATGTAAAAGTGTTGAGCGGCTCAAATATAGTCAATGAAACATAATTATTTTATACAAAGTAAGTGACTTGCATTGAAATTTTCATTATCTGACAGTACCCCAAAGGTGTTGCTGGAGCAAATAAAATGCTTTTGAAGATGGTCACTAACGAACTTGCAAAAGAAAGCACTTTTGCATGCTGGAAGTTTCTAAAATCTCCAAAACTTTTACCAAGCTTTGCACTGATCATTTTTTATTTTTATTCAAATTATTTTCACATGTACATCAAAATATAAAGTGAAATATGTCATTTGCATTAACAACCAATACAACCTCAGGATGTGCTGGGGGGCAGCCAGCAAGTGTCATACATTCTGACATGAACATCGCATGCCCGCAATGTTCAGAACACCCAGAACACAACATGCAACAAAACAATAACAGCAAAACACCCTTCCTCCTTCCCATCTCCACAAAAGGAAAATTCTCCAACCACAGGATGGGCCTCCGGTCTACAGGATTTGGCCATCACTTATTGATTTTTCAGGATCTGAGCAATGCCACCAGGGTTCAAAGTAAATTTAATATTAAAGTACATATATGTCATCATTTGCAACCCTGAGATTTGTTTTCTTGCGGGCATACTCAATAAACCCAGTAACCATATTAGAATCAATGAAAGATTGCACACGACAGGGTGGACAGCCAGTGTGCAAAAGTCAACAAACTGCAAATACAAAATAAATAATCAACATTGAGAACATGAGATAATGAGTCAATAGATTGTAGGAACAGTTCAGTGACGGGACAAGTGAAGTTACCCTTTCTGATTCAAGAGCCTCACAGTTGAGGGGTAGTAGTTCTTGAACCCAGCTGTGTAGGTCCTGAGGCTCCTATTCTTCCTGGTATCAGCAGCGAGAGGACAGCATACGCTGGGTGGTCTGATGATGGATGCTTTCCTGCGCCAGTGCTCCGTGTAGATGTGCTTAGTGGTGGGGAGAGCTGTATACACTACTTTTTGTAGGATTCTGTGTTAAAGGACATTGGTGTTTTCATGCCAGGTGGTGATGCAGCCAGTCAATATACTCTCCACCTCTTCCCATTCTGACATGTCTATCCACGGCCTCCTCTACTGTAAAGATGAAGCCACACTCAGGTTGGAGGAACAACATCTTCTATCCTGTCTGGGTAGCCCCAACCTGATGGCATGAACATTGACTTCTCAAACTTCCGCTAATGCCCCACCTCCTCCTCGTACCCCATCCGTTATTTATATACACACACATTCTTTTTCTCCCTCTGTCCCCCTCACTATACCCCTTGCCCATCCTCTGGGTTCCTCCCCCCGCCTTTTCTTTCTCCCTAAGCCTCGTGTCCCATGATCCTCTCATATCCCTTTTGCCAATCAACTGTCCAGCTCTCGGCTCCATCCCTCTCCTTCTCCCTCCCACTTTCAAATCTCTTACTAGCTCTTCTTTCAGTTAGTCCTGACGAAGAGTCTCGGCCCGAAACGTCGACTGCACCTCTTCCTAAAGATGCTACATTCACCAGCAACTTTTATGTGTGTTACTTATCTATAGAAGTTTGTCAAAGTTTTAGATGTCATGCTGAATCTTCACAAGTTTCTATGGAAGTAGGGGAGCTGCCATGCTTTCATTGTAATTGCAGTTACGTACTGGCCCTGGAAAGGCTCTCCCAAGTAATAACACTAAGGAATATAAAGTTGCTGACCATCTCCACCTGTGATCCCCTGATGAGGACCGGCTCATGGACTTCCAATTTCCTCCCCCTGAAGTTAATAATCAGCTCCTTGGTCTTGCAGACTTCGAGTGAGAGGTGACTGGTGAGGCAGATTTTCAATTTCCCTCTGTAACCAGCATTTATTACCTTTCTTGTAAACTCCCTCCTAGTGTTATTGGATGGGGAGTTGAACCAGATGAACATGACAATATATTTATAAATCAAAGTAACATGGCTGAGAGAAACCTGCAACCAGAACTGTGCTTGCACACCTCCTGTCCTTGTCCTTACCGAAAGAGGTCACAAGTTTGTGTAGCCTAGGTGAGTAATCACAGTGCTATTTGAAGATGATGCACAGTACAGACACTATCAGTGAGGGATTCAAAATTCAGAATGATTGTATCCGGGGCAGTGTTGAGCTGTTTGAGTTGATGGACCTGGACTCTGGGGTAAATATAGAGTGTTTTATTATGTTCCTGCCTTTGCTTCGTGGATGATGGAAAGGGTTTGTCAGAAGGCAAGCCTGTGTCTCAGTGTTTTCATTTGCTGAGAAGTTTCAAATGGATTTGAATATTGTGCCATTATCAGTAAACGTCACTATTTCTGACTTTGTGATTAAGTGAAAGTGGTTAAAAAAATGAAGATAGTTGGCTCCTGAATGGTAGTTGCTCCTGTAGTGATGTCCTGGAGCTGGGACAATTAACTTTCAAACACAACTATTTTCAGAATCAGGTTTATTATCACACTTATGCTGTGAAATTTGTTGTTTTGTGGCAGCAGTACAGTACAAGACAAAAAAATTACTATCAACTGCAATAGTAAAGAAATAGCAAAAGAGGAATAACAAGGACCATTCAGTTTACATACCACCTGCGGCCAACTGTAATCAAGCACTTGAGATACTACATGATGCCATCTCCAAAGGAGAAACAGTCCATTCTGCCACATTTCAGATCATGATCAGAGACTTCAACCAGGCTTGTTTGAAGAAAACCCTGCCCAATTACCATCAGCATATAACCTGAAGCGCCCAAGATCCCAACACTAGACCACTAAGATAAGGAATGTCTACTGTTCCATGCCCAGACTGCATTTCCGTAAATCGATCACTTTGCTGTCCTCCTATCTGCATACAGGCAGAGGCTAGAGAGCAAAGCTCCAGAGATTAAGGTAACAAAGAGGTGGTCGCAGGAGGCAGAGGAGCAGCTATGGAATTGCTTCAAATCAGTGGACTGGGCCGTGTTCAAGGACTCATCTGTGGATCTGAATGAATACACCATGGTTGTCTCAGCCTTTTTAAAAACAGTTGTAGATGAGTGTCCCCACAAAATCATTCAGTTTCTTTCCCAATCAGAACCCCTTGAAGAACCATGAGATCTTCAATCTGTAGAAAGTCAGATCAGAGACATTCAAGTCTGGTGACCAAAAAAGTTGCAAGAGGGCCAGGTACGATCTCCGGAAAGCATTCTCATGGGCGAAGTGGCAATTCCAGATTAATTGAGTAGTTGAAGGCTTGAATACTACTACCTCTTATAAAATTAAATCAAGGGACATAGACAACAGCAGGGCTTCAGTTTCAAATGAGCTCAATGCCTCTAAGGTGGCTTTGACCATCAAAACATGGAGGAGCCATCGGGAACTCCCACAGCCCCCACTGATCCTCTTATTTCAGTCTCTTGAGGTCGATGTGCACACAGCCATCAGGAAGATGAACCCACAAAAAGCATCCGGTCCAGATGGGATACCTGGCCAAGTATTAAAGATCCGTGCTGATCAACTGTCTAGAGTGTTCACTGAGGTCTTTAACCTCTCACTTTGGCAGTCTAAGGTACCTACCTGCTTCAAGCAGGTTTTAATTATGCCAGTGCCTAAGAAGAACGTGGTGACTTGCTTCAATGACTGGTAGCACTTACATCCACAGTGATGAAGTGTCTTGAGAGGCTGGAGATGAAACTTACCAACTCCTGCCTGAGAAGTGACTTAGATCCACTCCGTTTTGCCTACTGGAGCAACACAGCAGATGCCATTTCTTTGGCTCTTTACTCAAACTGGAATGTCAGTACAGCATACATCAGGATGCTTTTTATTGACTACAGCTCTGTATTCAATACCATCATCCCCTCAAAACTAATCAATAAGCTCCAAGACCTTAAGCTCAAAGCCTCCTTGTGCATCTGGATCCTCAATTTCTTCACTTGCAGACTCCAGTCGGTGCAGATTGGCAACAACATCTCCACAATCTCAATCACTACAGGTGCACCATAAGGGGGTGTGCTTAACCCGCAGTTCTACTCACTTTACATTTATGACTGTGTGGCTAAGCACAGCTCCAATGCTGAATCAAAGGTGGTGATGAATCACCATATAGGAGGGAGATTGTAATCCTGGCTGTGTGGTGCTATACCAACAACCTCTTAATGCCAGCAAGACCAAGGAACTGATTATTGCCTTCAGAAGAAGGAAACCAGAGGTCCATAAGCCAGTCCTCATTGGAAGAGCAGAGATGGAGAGGGTCAGCAACTTTACATTCCTTGGAGTTATTATTTCAGAGGACCTGTCCTGGGCCCAGGGCGTAAGTGCATTTACAAAGAAAGAACACCAGCACCTTTAATTCCTTAGCAGTTTGTGAATATTCGGCATAACATCTAAAACCTTGACAAACTTCTGCAGATGTGTAATGGCGAGTATATTGACTGGCTGCATCACAGCCTCGTATGGAAGTACCAATGCCCTTGAATGAAAAATCCCACAAGAAGTTGTGGATATGGCTGAGTTCATCATGGGTAAAGACTTCACCACCATTAAGCACATCTACACAAAATGTTGTTGCAGGGAAACAGCATCCATCATCAGGGACCCCTACCACTCAGGAGATGGTCTCTTCTTGCTGCTGCCACCAGAAAGAAGGTACAAAAACCTAGGGACTCATGCCACCAGGTTCAGAAACAGTTATTACTCCTCAACCATCGGGGTTTTGAACCAGAGGGGATAATTTCACCCAGCTTCACTTGCCCCATCACTGAACTGTTCCCACAACCCATGGACTCACTTAGAAGGACCCTGCGTGTCATGTTCTTGATATTTATTGCTTATTTGTTTATTATTTATTTATTTGCTGGTAAAACCTGAGGTACAGGCATAGCCAATCACACTCATTCGTCAATTGCTAGGAACTTTCAGAGTATTCTAATGGTGTTTAGTATTGTGATTTCTGAAGATTTACATAGATATGACTGTGTAGCCCTAATTGTTTAATGCTATTGTGTAGTGCCTTTGGGATGACACCAGTTGCAGATATTACTATCGGGACAATGTATACCTTGTTCAAATTCCAAAGTTTTTCAATTTCCTCTTTTAATTCAGCACATTTCTGGTGTTTTTCACTTATTGACTTCTGTAAGCTACGTGTATTTGGAATAGCTATATCTATTAAATAGGTTGTTCTTGCTTGTTTATCCTGTATTATTATATCTGGACTGTTCTATTATTATTATTCTCTTTCTTTCTGTATTTGCACAGTTTGTTATCTTTTGCACACTGGTTGAATGCCCAAGTTGGTGTGGTCTTTTTTTAAAATTCTATTATGGTTATTATTCTATTATGGATTTGTTGAGTATGCCTGCAGGAAAATGAGTCTCAGGGTTGAAGTGATGGTTTGTGGACTTTGTATCAATGTTCTTTCTGGCTTCTGCTGTTGCTTGCATGTTGGGGAGGGTTGGTGCTCTTGCTGACGTGGGTGGGGGGGTGAGGGTTCTTGCTTTTGCTGCTGTTTGTGCAAAGGGAGGAGTGGGGGGGGGCTCCGGGGCTTCAGTGTTTCTATCATTCATTCTATGTGTTTTTTTGGTTTATGGATGTCTGTGAAGAGTACAAATTGCAGGTTGTATATCGTATCCATACCCTGATGTTAAAATGAGCCTTTGAACCTTTCAACATGGTGACGTATATGTACTTGATAATAAATTTACTTCGAACTTTGAATTTTAATATTTGTTATCCCAACCTTTTTCTGCCTTCAAATTATGTCAAGATTAATCTACACCTCAACTCCATTTTAATACCACAGCATCATATCCATTGATCCTTAGTATAAAAATATGTCCAAGGTGCCTTAAAACAGAAATACATGCCAGCTATTCTTAATAAACTTAATTCTAATGAAGTTATTAAAACTTCTTTTTTTTAGCTTACTCATGGCTACAGGTCTGTATCTACAGTACATCTGTGTAATAATCCACAGATGCCTTCAGTAGGAGTCAGTGATTCTTTAATGTGAATATATATATATAAAATTAAAAACCACAGCACAAAATATATGAATATAGTTATAAATATGAATAAATATACAATATATATTTTAATTGGCACATGTTGAAGAAATTCTATGATCCTTTGGAGCATGGATTGAAATTACTGTTCATTTGCAAAGCTAATTTTATTTCAAATTGTAAATTTACATGAATTCGTACTCAGAATGCACAGTATTACAAAGAATACACTATACGTAAACTTCATGTTAGCATACCATAATGCCACAATTATTTTGCAAAAAACTTTAAAACTTAGGTTATGACTGTTGAAGTTATCATCTGGCATTTCATTTTATTGATTAGGTTGTGAGCTGAGGATTTGAGGATTCAATCTTGACATTTTCACACATGTAACTGGTCAGGTTGTTTACTAATTGAATGATCTTCCATATAAACAACTAATATTCATATTTGAATTTCTGTCAATGACAAAACATTCAAATTGTTTTTATATTTGCATTTTCCTTTTCAGTACCAATGCCAACTGTAAGTACACCCAGCAACCTTTTTAAACAGGCATGAAATAAAATATATTTATATAATGCAATGATCCATGAAGGTTACCATAACATCAAAGTGCAATATTAACCGCTTGAATGAAATTCATTAGAAATGAACTGCCGCTTAAATTAATTTTCCCACAGTCATGACTCTGTAATGCTGGGAAAAGGGGCTGTTCATCTGCTCAATCTGACAGGCAAGCCTTCACTGATTTTATTTATTGGTGCCTACACTAACCCATGGATTAGTCTTCCTGTGTTATACTTTGAGGTTTTGCACACTGTATGGTGCAGGCTGGTGAACAGATTCTCTAATTAATGTCTAACCCAATTTTGTGTTTATTCAAATATGACAGAAAAACATCTAAAATGAAAAATTAAGTTTAAAGAAAATGCTTTACAACTTTAATCTTTACTCACTATTTCTATAAAAAACAAAATAGCAACCTCCTTCATAATATTACAAGATGAAGGGTTAATAATATACTTCATCAGACCTGTCTTTTTACATTAAAATACTGTAATTGATATTGACTATGACTGAAGGTGTTTATAGGAAGTGCATATTTTCTTCAGAGATACACCTATACATATGTTCACCTCAATCCAATTGATGACAACAGGTCTCCATCAAAGTGGCAAATCTTTACCATGAGCCCAAGAAGTGCTAAGATACCACTTAAGAAGGTAGTATATCATAGAAAACCTCTGGCATTTCTGTTCCTACATCCACATATATACATCTTACTTACTTATCTAAGATCATCAACACTATTGGGATAAAGGTCGATGACAATAGCTCGCCAGAGTTCTCTGTCTTGGCCAGTCTTTCATTTCTGGGCGAAGATCCTTCCTCTCCCAGGGATGAGGTCTTTGGAACTTCTGTTGGAGGTTTTGTAGCTCTGGGTTTTATGGGATGGGGTTGCTGTCCCCATGCTCAACCCTCTTCCTTTCGCAACCTGCCTTGGCATTACTTTAAAGTGATTGGAAGAATGTATAGGAAGGATGTAGGAGGCCAGCCATGGTGGAATTACATGTGGACATCCCTCACAAGAAGTAATTAGATAGTGAACAAAATCAGTAGTTGGCTGAACTGCTCCACTGCTTGCCATTGAAGGTCACTGAGGCAAATTACGTTACTCTTTCTACTGCCCCTTGGATGAGTTTAGCTAGTTTTGAACTGTAATGGCAAATTTTGTGACTGGAGAAATACACTCAGTGGCCACTTTATCTTTCTTTCTTTTTCCAATATTTTTATTAAATGTATTAAATTTTATATACATAAATACAGAATTCATAGGGATACTTATCATAAATCAAAATAAGGTAGCACATAATGCACTTTATATAAATCACACTGATACAGTCACTGTATCCCATATTCATGATCAAATAAAATAAATTGAATTTTGAAATACAATAGTATGGTTAATTGTATTATTAAAAAAATCTACACCCACTACCAAGACAAAGCTGGTTGGTAAAAAAAAACAAAAAAAAAGTACTTTACCATATTGTGTTCTATAATAATAGCCCAGAGCCACTTTTTTAGGTGCATCTGTACACCTGTTTTTTAATGCAAATACCTAATCAGCCAATCATGCAGCAGCAACTCAATATATAAAAGCATGCAGATATGGTCAAGAGATTCAGTTGTCATTCAGAGCAAACAGTAGAATGGGGAAGAAATGTGACTCTGACAATGGAATGATTGTTGGTGCCAGGTGGGGTGATTTGAGTATCTCAGAAAATGCTGATCTCATGGGATTTTCACGTATAACAGTCCCTAGAGTTTTCAGAGAATTGTGTGAAAAATAAACAAAAAAATCCAGTGAGTGGCTGTTCTGTGGGGGAAAAAAATGCCTTGTTAATGAGTGTCAGAGGAGAATGGTTCAATCTAACAGGAAGGCAATAGTAACCACGCATTACAAGAGTGATGTGCAGAAGAGCATCTCTGAATCCACAGCACATCGAGCCTTGAAGCGGATGGGTTACAGCAGCAGAAGACCATAAACGTATTGCACATTTAGTGGCCACTTTATTAGGTACCTCCAATTTAGATTAGATTTAGATTCAGATTATGAGGAAATGCATGCATTGAAAATGATACAATGTTCCTTCAGAAAGATATCACAGAAACACAGGACAAGCCAAGACTAAAACTGACAAAACCACGTAATTATAACATATAGTTACAACAGTGCAAGGCAATACCGTAATTTGATAAAGAGCAGACCATGGGCACGGTAAAAAAAGTCTCAAGTCCCGATAGCCCATCATCTCAGGCAGACAGTAGAAGGGAGAAACTCTCCCTGCCATGAACCTCCAAGTGCTGCAAAACTTGCCGATGCATTGGAAGCACCCGACTGCAGTGGACTCTGAGTCCGTCCGAAAATTTTGAGCCTCCGACCAGCCCTCCGATACCGAGCACCAAGCACCATCTTTGCCGAGCGCTTTGACCCCGCCCCGGCCGCCAAGCAACAAGCAAAGCTGAGGACTCGGGGCCTTCCCTTCCGGAGATTCTGGATCACACAGTAACAGCGGCAGTGAAACAGGCATTTCAGAAGTTTCACCAGATTTTCCTCCGTGCTCTCACGTCTGTCTCTATCAAATCAAGATTGTGCACGGCACCCTACTTGACAGATAACAGATATCATTCACCAGAGTGGCTGCTGCAAGCTGTGTTGTGCTGCCATCTTCTCCTCCTCTTTACTAAATGTTGTGCTTCTCAATATAGAAGCAAAATTCAAGGAAGAAATGGATTGCATATCCAAGGTCAATTCATTCTGAATAAGTTAGGATACCAACACACTGTCATACCACCCTTTGCAATACTCCTTCCATATTCAAAGTTTATACTCTATGCTATTAGAAATCCCAGTGAATCCTAGCTTCCCACTTATTGGTAGGTAGAAGACCACTAAAACTGAATACTGGCTTCAGGTTGACGAGACATTGAGCCAAACCAAGGTAGGAAACATCAACTCATCGGAATATTGCAGAATCTGTGAGAATTCTTTGTGTTCAGACCATGTATGAATCATGTATGTCTGTGCACAGACCACAGGCACACACACACACACACACACAATTCAGTCACTGCACCAAATATTCGCACAGAATCTGACATATTTAGGATAATCCATTGACTTTTCTTTTTTGTATTTCTCATATTCTCAACCTTCCAAGGTGCAAATCCATGGTCTCATGAGACTAACGGATGACTATATATATAGTGAGGGTACATTTTGGAAGTTATGTCTCCAGTTTTGGAGATTTTGGTGGGATTTCTGAATAAAAGTAATAAATTATGACTGACTTGGCATGCTGTTCACATGAGAATTGATGTGACATTGGGAGAGATAGAGTATAGAACACAGAACATTGCAGCACAGTACAGGCCCTTCGGCTCACAATGTTATGCAGACCTTTTAACCTACTCTAAGATTAATCTAACCCTTCCTTCCCACATAGCCCTCCATTTTTCTATCATCTAAGATTCTCTTATTGGTCCCTACTGTATCTGCCTCTACCATGGCCCTGGCAGCATAATCCACAAATTCACCACTCTCTGTGTGGAAAACCTACCTCTTACATCCTTCCTATACATTCTTCCAATCACTTTTAAACAATGCCTCCTCGTATTAGTCATTTCCACCCTGGGAGAAAGTGCCTGGCTTTCCACTCAGTGTATGCTGCTTAGCATGCTCTACACCTCCATCTAGTCACCTCTCAATGTCCTGATGAAACTTAGCAATTCACAGTTCTAATACTGTGAGAATTTTTAGAATCACACAAGAAGTTTGAATTTGTTCAGCCATGAGGAGTTCTTGAGATCGCAATCTATTATTGACCATGAAGGAAGATGAACAGTTTGGATGAGAAAATGAAATAATCTCGAAATCTCTACATCTCAACATCTGCAGCATATTATTTGTTTATCATCAAAATGCGAACCTACCTGAAGAAAACTAGAGTAAAATGTATATTTTAACTCAGCCAGTATTATGATGTTTAATCAATGCAATACTCCTCTTTACATCAATCTTTTAAGACAGTAACAAGAAAAAGCACTTACATTTTTAAGAGTTATACTCTAGGTACTATTAAAAATAATTAAAACACATAATCAGAAGACATTACATGAAATTGTTCTCCAGTAAAAGGAAATACTTGCTAAAAAAATTGAGCCCCAGTGTGCTCACCTTTTGTCCTTTGAGGACAAATAACAAGTATGTTTTTGATAAGTCTAACATTAGTGATTTCTCCTTTAGCCCAGGGCTATATGGTATTTCTGACTGAAAAGTGTGGACAAAAGAAAACAGTTTCACATTAAAAAAAACATTGCATGGGTTAATCATAACCATGCAGAGATCGCAAGGCTGCTAGTAAAGAAAGAGACTGCTCATGCCAAGGGAACTGCATAGTTTATAGTAAATGAACTGCAGGGATTATACACTCCCTCTGCATGCAGTAAAGTATTTCAAGCATGTGCTTCCCAATTAATTATTTACAAGCTTAAGCAGGAGGCTTTGGTTTAGGTAAGGAATAATAAAAAGTGCTAAATATTTAAATTGTAAAACATGTCTTACTTTGGAAGGTGTGGAAAAATCCTACAGTCATTTGATTCTTGTTCAAGATTCAGACAAAGTATTTATAAGTGAATTAAGGATAACAAAGGGCTTTTATTTAACTCAGTGAAGGACAAATTGCTCTTGCAACGAACAATCTGCTGGAAGAACTCAGAAGGCCAAGTAGCATCTGTGGGAGGAGAGGAAATCTCAATATTTCAAGTTAAAACTTTGCATCTGGATCCGGACCTGATGTAGGATTTTGATCTGAAATGTTAACTATTCCTTCCACAGATGCTAATTAATCTGCTGAGGTCTTCTAGCAACACTCACAACATGCTGGAGGAACTCAGCAGGTCGGGCAGCTTCCGTGGAAAAGATCGGTCGACATTTCGGGCTGGAACCCTTCATCAGGACAGTAGAGGGAAGGGCAGAGGCCCTGTAAAGAAGGTGGGGGGAGGGTGGGAAGGAGAAGGCTGGTAGGTTCCAGGTGAAAAACCCCTTGATATGAACATAGAATTCTCCAACTTCCGGTAATTCCCTCCCCCTCCCTTCCCCTATCCCTATGTCACTCTGCCCCCTCCCCCAGCTGCCTATCACCTCCCTCTTGGTTCCGCCTCCTACTACTACCCATTGTGTTTTCCCCTATTCTTTCTTCACCTTTCCTGCCTATCACCTCCCTGCCTCCCTGCCTCCCTTCCCCCACCCCTTTATCTTTCCCCTTACTGGTTTTTCACCTGGAACCTACCAGCCTTCTCCTTCCCACCCTCCCCCCACTTTCTTTATAGGGCCTCTGCCCCTTCCCTCTGCAGTCCTGACGAAGGGTTCCGGCCCGAAACGTCGACCGATCTTTTCCACGGATGCTGCCCGACCTGCTGAGCTCCTCCAGCATGTTCAGAGTGTTGCTTTGACCCCAGCATCTGCAGATTATTTTGTGTTTACAAGGTCTTCTAGCAGATAGGCTGCTTCTCCAGATCCTAGCAACAGCTGTCTCCTTGTGTCTCCAGTGAAATTCTCTGGATAATGCCACAAATGGCATTTTTTAACTTCATAATACTTTTGTATTACCACTATAATATTATATGAAATATTATATAATATTCTTTTAGTATAATAGTCTTTTATAATAGTCTCTTATAATAGTCTTTTAGTCTATTATAAACCAAGTCCACCTGTACATACGCAGGTATACCTCATTGTATATAGTTCACGATTATTTGCACTATTGTTTTGTTTGCTTTTTGATTCTGTACAGTGAGAGCTCAGGGAAACCGGCATCAAATTCCCTGTATGTGTCCACATACTTGGCGATGATAAAGGATTCTGATTCTGATAATATTCTTCAACACTATAGTACGAACCCTAACCCTAAGCCTAAAAATTTATTCCATTTTTATATGTACTTCAAAACACAGGGTAGCAGAAGCAACAGAAAATAGAGTAAAAAGCAAAGTGGTGGAGGATGGGGTTAGAAGAGTTGTCAAGGTTTTGAGTCGCGGCTATCAGGACTGAGAGAGGAGAGGGAAGATAGCCATTATAAAGAGGAGAGTAGAGATCTGAGACAGGTAAGTGATAGGTGAACAAAGCAGTGTTGAAGAATGATGGGCAGTTGAAGCCGGGTGGGGTGGGAGTGGAATTGAGAGACCAGAGGCAGGTAAGTGATCAGTGGAAGGAGATGAGGGAAAGAAAGAGGCAGGTGGAGCCAGGTGCGGGAAGGGAGGGTGAAAGTGGAGGCAGTGTCTGTAAGGTGGTAAGGACAGACACAAAAGCCTGATAAGTAAGGAGGGTGATAATAAGAACAATTAAAGGAGAGATGAAGGGCAGATAGAATCAGATGAGGCAGAGTATATGGTGGTTAAGATGTGTGGGTAGCAGGTGGATGGAACCAGAAGAACACCACTTCATATTCGGCCTGGGCAGTCCACCACACAATAGTATGAACATTGATCTTCCACTTTAATACAACCTGTATCTCCTGTATTCACCCTCTCCTTCCTTTCCACCCTCAGTCCTTCCATTTTTGTTCGCTTTCCCTTAGCTCCATACCAATTCCTCGTCTCCTGTTTACAGTTCCCTCACGTCATAATTGTGTGAGAGTGGACATACAGTACTGTGCAAAATTCTTAGGCACATGTAAAAACATCCTGTGAAGCAAAGGTGCTTTCAAAAATAATGAAATGAAGAGTTTCTAAATATCAAAAAAATTAAACAAAGAGTAGGAAATAGTAAAAAACTAAATCAAATCAATATTTGGTGTGATCACCCTTTGTCTTTGAAACTGCATCAATTCTCTTAGGTACACTGCTATGCAGTTTTATAAGAAAGTCTACTGGTAGGTTGTTCCAAGCATCTTGGAGAATTTGTCACAGTTCTTTGACAGATTTTGGCTGTCTTGCTTGCTTCTTTCTCTCCTAGTAATCCTAAACAGCCTCAATGTTGTTGCGATCAGGGCTCGGTAGAGGCCATGCCATCTGAAACCATATAAAAATCTAATGTGCCTAAGACTTTTGCACAGTACTGTTCTATCAGAGTTTGGAATGGTCCAGGTTAGTCTGATGCTAGGGTCAAACTACAAAATTCTGGAAAATTGAGTCTCTATACTGCTGGGCCTGCTGAAAGATCTGATGAAGGATTTCAGCCCAAAATGTTGCCTGTTCATTTTTCTTCATAGATGTTGCCTGACTTGCTGAGTTTCTCCAGCATTTTGTGTATGTAGCGCCAGATTTCCAGCATCTGCAGAATCCCTTGTGTTTATGATGTACACTTTCAACCAAACAAGGTTACAATTATTATTTTTATCATACAATCATGGACAATAGCAATCTGAAATTATCCAGAATTTTAAGGACCATATTGATCAGGTGGTGGGCTAGAGACACATCTCTAGCAAAGGAGGTGTAAGCCAAGTCAAGTTTATTGTCATTCTATATGTATAGAACATATATAAACATATAATGTATGTAGAAAAAAGACATTTCTCTAAACATTGTAAAGTACAGGGGTACACATAACACTCAATAACTAATGAAGGTAAGGATAAAATCTACAGATGAATCATGCATGACGAATGAACTAAAATGCATTAATTAAGTACTGTAAGGTACAGAACCGATTAACCAGTGACACTTTGAATATGATGCAACAGGAAGTTCAGAAGCCTAATGGCTGAAGGAAGAAACTGTTTCTCATCCTGACCATTTTTGTTTTAATGTATCAGAGTTTCCTGCCTGATGGTAGAAAGTCAAAGAAGATATTGGGTGGATAGATGGGATCCTTAATAATACTAAGGGCCCTGGGAATGCAGCTCTCCTGATAAATGTCCCTGATGGATGGTAGGGAGACCCCTAGGATCCTCTCAGTTGTTCTCACAGTCCTTTGTAGAGACTTCCGGTCTGATGTTCAGCTGCTCCCATACCAGATGGAGATTTACTTTGTAAGGACACTCTCAATGATGCTCCTGTAAAATGAAATCAAGATGGGGAGGGTGGGGGGAGACTTGCTTGTCTCAATCTTCTTAGGAAGTGGAGGTGCTGCTGTGCTTTCTTGTTCAGGCTGGTGATATTAAGGGACCAGGTGAGGTCACCTGTGATGTGAACTCCCAGGACCTTGGTGCACTTAACTCTCTCTACAGAGGAGCCATGTATTTTCAGAGGAGCATGGTTCATCTGCACTTCCTGAAGTCCACAATGATTTCCTTGGTCTCCTCCACATTCAGGCTTAGGTTGTTCTTCTCACACTAATCCACCATCTGCTCCGCTTCCTCCTTGTACTCCATCTTGTCATCATTGTTGATGAGGCCAACCACTGTTGTGTCATCTGTAAACCTGAGGACACGGTTTGAGCTGAATCCTGCAACACAGTCGTGCATCAGCAGTGTAAATAGCAGTGAGCTGAGCACACAGCCTTGTGGAGTGCAGGTGCTCAGCGTAATGGGACTAGAGATGCTGCTGCCCAAACAGACTGACTGTGCCCTTACTGTAAGCAGTCCAGTATCCATTTGCAGAGGGAGATGTTGAGGCCCAGCAAGAACAGTTTCCCTATGAGATTCTGGGGTACGATGGTGTTAAACGCTGAAATGAAGTCTATAAACGGTAGTCTGGCATAAGAAACCCAATTTTCCAGGTGGGTAAGGACAGAGAGGAGGGCAGAGGCTATTGCATCTTCAGTGGATTGAGCTGAGTGATGAGCAAGCAGGAAAGGGACCAATGTACAGTAGGTGGGAGTAAGCCTTTAATGTGGTCCATGACCAGCCACTCAAACCATGGAAATTAATGCCACCAGACAATAATCATTTCGGCAAGTTACTGTCACCTCCTTTAGCACTGTGTGGTTGCCTCTTTGAAAACAGAGAGGACAATGAACTGTTCCAGACCGGCACTTTTTCCCTCTACTAGCCTGCAGGTCACCCTTGGGCAAGGTGTAGCACCTGCTTAACCCCCTGATCAGGGTCACATGAAGCCATGGGAGCAGGTGGTGAATGGTCGTATGAGCAGCTGGTGCATATCACAAGTTCTGGTTATGCGACCACTGACGCCAGGCAGACAATCTCTGAAGGGTATTGATGATGGCTGGGATCAACTGTCTTGTAAAGACACTGCCCAGAAGAAGGTAATGGCAAACCACTTCCGCCATTTGCCAAGGACAATCATGGTCATGGGACCATGGTCGCTAACGCCATACGACATGCACATGATGGTGATGATGATGATGAATGATCATGAATGGTCTCTAGCATGTATGATATGTGACCATACAGCTCAACCCTCCCATGATTTATATATATATGAATCTTCATACGGACTGGAGCCCCAACCTTAGGCGAAATAACTTCAGTATTCAACCAAATGTAAACAGTGATAACACTTCACTGTCTTCTATCCTTCTGAGCATCATTATATTGCTTCAACTTTTCCTGCAGAACCAAGGACAGACGGAAATTCACTGTAGCCAGTAATGATACCAAAACTCGTTGAAATCAGAATGTGTGTGTGTGTGTGTGTGTGTGAGAGAGAGAGAGAGAGAGAGAGGGAATGAATGAATGAATGAATGAAGGGGGATATTAATAGAAATAGCATCCAATAGTATCATCCAGTTTCCTATGTGTTTTTCCTGATGCCTGCATTTCTCTAGAAGCATTTCTATTTTAAACCTCTAAATGCCTATTATTATTTAAAACTGTCCTTATCCTTTCATCCCTTCAACTACAAGGATATAAGGGCAAGAATGCATGAGGAACATTTGATAGCTCTGGGCTCTGTTCTACACACTGGTGTTTAGAAGAATGAGGGAGGATCTCATT
Source organism: Mobula birostris (assembly GCF_030028105.1). NCBI lineage: Eukaryota > Metazoa > Chordata > Chondrichthyes > Myliobatiformes > Myliobatidae > Mobula > Mobula birostris. The sequence goes on from NC_092388.1 coordinate 18,657,414, forward strand.
GAAACTTACCAAATATCGAATGACCTGAATAGAGTGTACATGGAGAGGTTTTTTCATTAGTAGGAAAGTCTAGGAGCAGAGAGCACAACCTCAGAATAAAAGAATGTCCCTTTGGAACAGGGATGAGGAGGAATTTCTTCAGAATTAGAATGAAGTTATTTTTGGAAAGTGACCCCTCAGTCATAAAGGCATTGTAGTCAAAAGAGGTGACCTGGTCACGTATCAGAAGAAGTCAATGGGTTGACCACTGAAACAGAGACTGCATTTGGAAAGGTGGAAGATAAACGTCATCAGATCAAACCTTATTCATTGTCCCTCCTATCTAGTCATCCTACCAGTTCATATTAAACACTTAATCACATTTGAATCATTTGAAACAATAACCTATAATAAGAGTCACATTAGTTATTTAATTCAATTAATTTCACGATTAATATATCTCACTGTTACACAAATCGCTAATTAAAATTAAATATTTCATTATGCAATTTCTCCTTAATATCCACAGAGATGTCTTACCCAGGAGTACACATACCACATTTTACAGAGATCCATCATAAAATGGGAAAATCCAGATTAAAATATAATTATTAATTTTGATTGGCATTAAAACTAATGCTGTAGGGTTGGGTAGCCAAAACTGTGACAAAATAACTTTTAACCAAACCTAATTTAATGGAGTCAGACAATTGTTTAGCGAAGCCATGCATAAAAGTTAACCAACTTTCAACACCAAACTCTATAATGACCAAAATTTAAGCTGAAGGAAATTTAGGGCACAAGAAAATCTGAACAGGAACAGGGCACCTTCCATGACCCATCATTTTATATTATCATGGATCCTCAATTCTTCTTTTGAATTTTGATTTGTATTAGGTTTGATTACATTCAGCTTCTCTAAATGACCAACAATTTCTTCCTTGATAACAAATGTCACATCTCCCCATTGACAGATGTTAAGCTCACTGATCTATAGTTTCTGTTTTTTTGACTTTCTCCTTTCCTTTTGTAGTTTTCAAATTAATTGGTACTATTCTTGTATCCAGTGAGTTTAGAGAAACATCAATCAATGACTCAAATGTCTTCATAACTTCTTCCTTTAAAATCCTTTCAAAACAAGCCACCAGCTCTTGGCAACTTGTCTATCTTGAGTCACATTAACTATTCAATTACTTTGTCATTCATGATAGGGATTGAAGAAGACTATCTTCTATTTTTGGCATATTTGCAATGTCCTCCACTGAGAAGGCCGATGTACAGTATTAACTACCATTTCTTTGCTTCTCCTGGGAATTCCACATATTCAGCATCCAGGGATTCCATGGCTACCTTAGCAACTTTCTTGTCCTTCATACGCCCAGAAGAGGCTTTGCTGTATGTTTTGACATTACATGCCAGTTTGCTGTCATAATCGATTTTCTCCCATGAGCAGAGAAGATGAAGAAGATATTCAATAAGGTTGCACAATATAATTTTCAGTTCGGATCGGGTAAGTGGAATGAAAATGTGATATTATCATTCAAGGAGGATCTCAGAAAGACTCTTTATTCAGTATAGTTAGGGTCTCTGCCTGTCAGAAGAGTGGAAAAATCAATGTCTTTAACAAAGAGAATAATTTATAAGGCCATTGGGAAAGAAGAGCAAAAAGGACAGATGGGATTGGTCTACAGAAGTCAGCACTAGTTCAGTGGTCCACCAGTTGTCCCATACTGTGGCATGCTTGGATTCCTCAGATAGCTGCCAGAATAGCAACTGTGATCCAATGTCACAACTCAGTTGCACAAGTATGAATTACAGCACTTGAATCATGTGGCTTTGAATCTGTTTTCCATTTTATGGGAGATATTAGTTGATAATAAGACCATAAGACATAGGAGCATAATTAGGCCATTTGTGTGAAATAATGTATAATAATAATTCAAGCCTTAACTAACGTGAAAAGAAGCTGTTCCAACACCAACTCCTTGTGGCACACCACTAGTCACTTGCAGCCAACCAGAAAAGGCCCTCTTTAGTCCCACGCTTTGCTTCCATATTATAATCATATTATAATCAATGTCTTCAAAGGGTTCCTTTACCTTAAGCTCCCTAATCAATTCTGGTTGACTACACAACACCCAATCCAGAATTGCTTTTCCCAATTAGGGCTCAACTCTAAGGACAGGCAGGGTCCTTGAAAGCTCTTAAAAGCATTCTACAACTTCTCTCTCTGGGGATCCAACACCAACCTACGTTTCCCAATCTACCTGCATTTTGAAATCCCACATGACTTTCATAACATTGCCCTTAATGCGTGCTTTCCCATCTCCCATTGTAATTTATATCCCACATCCTGGCTACTGTTAGTAGGGCTGTATTTAACTCCCATCAGGATCTTTTTACCCTCACAGTTTCTTAACTCTACCCATAAGAATTTTACATCTTCTGATCCTATGTCATTTCTTTTTTTAAGAATTTGATTATTTTTACCAACAGAGCTGATCCTCTACCTACCTGCCTGTCTTTTTGATTCTATATGTATCCTTGGATGTCAGGCTCCAAATTATGAATTTCTTTCGGCCGCAACTTCATAACTGACAATCTCTAAATGCACTACGAGATCACCTACCTTATTCCATATACTGAATGCATTCAAATATAACACTTTAATTCCTGTATTCATCACCCTTTTCAATTTTACCCTACACTTCAACTCACCCCACTGACTGCAATTTTACCCTATCATCTTCTTGTCCTTCCTCACAGTTTCACTACACATTGCATCGTCTTGTATACCAATTGCCCCATCTTCAGCCCTATCACTCCAGTTCCCACCCCCCTGCCAACTTAGTCTAAACCCTCCCCAACAGCTCTAACAAACCTGCCTACAAGGATATTGGCTCCCAGGATTAATATGTAACCTGTTCATTTTGGACAGGTCTTACCTTCGCCAGAAGGGATCCCAATGATTCAGAATTCCAAAACTCTGCCCCTTCCACTACTTCCTCAGCCACTCATTCATCTGTACTATCATCCTATTCCTACCCTGACTAGCACATGGTACTGGGATTACTACCTTGAAGGTCCTGCTCCAGCCTCATAATTATAATTCTATCATAATATGATAGAATTCACCCAGCAGGTTGACAGGAAGAAGATAAAGTAAGTGGCTGCATAAAATTTAGCACCCATTCCACAACATTTTACTTTACAGATTGTTTTCCTTAACCAAAACAAATTGGCCATAAGACCATAAGACATAGGAGCATAATTAGGCCATTCAGTCCAGTGAGTTTGTTCCACAATTCCATCATGGCTGATTTATTATCCTTCTCAACCCATTCTCCCACCTTCTCCCCACAATCTTTGATACCATTACTGATCAACCTCTGCTTTAAATATACTCAATGACTTGGCCTCCACAGCAATAAATTCCACAAATTCACCACCCTCTGGCTAAAGAACTTCCTCTTCATCTCTGTTCTATTCTGAGACTGTACCCTCTGGTCCTAGACTCCCCCACCAGAGGAAACATTCTGTCTATTGAATAACATTGATGATTATACAGACATCTTGTTTAATACAGTGTCATATCAAATGATCCTTGTCAAGGGAACGAATAAAAAAGGCATTATTGCCTTTATAAACATCCTATCAACATTTCACTAGATGTGTGCAGAGGACCAAGTATTCAAGCCTTAACATGAATTATTCTTAAAAAATAATACCAACTCAACAGTTAGGACACAGTGTTGTGCAATCCAACCAACATTCATAAATAAATTAAATTGTGACTCTGTCCATCACTCAAAGGTTTTCTATATTTTTGTCCTTTTATTTATAACCTGTGATCACAGTTTGTTAACAAAGAACTAATCTAAAGAAAAAGAAGTACTTTAACCACATAACCATATAACCATATAACAATTACAGCACAGAAACAGTATTTAAATCTATTTGTTTTCTCTACAATACAGTTATGAAAACTAAATTTTCAACAATGCAAGCAATCTTGAAATAATTATATGAATATGGAAGGGGTTTTTATACTTAGTTTCATTGGAATTGTTTTCTTCCTGCAAAACTAAAATAAAATTAAACACTTCTCGAGCTTCCAGCCAGGTGCAGGTATCAATTATAACCAACAGTTTGATGACAAACTCTGCCATCTTCTTCAGGGATGATGCCTGGTCATGTATCGTCTGGACATCCCTGAAGAAGATGGCAGAGTTTGTCATTGAAACATCAATTATAATCAATACCTGTACCTGGCTGGGAGCCCAAGATGTGTTTATTGGTTATATACGCTGGGAAAGCACTAGACTCTTCTTTTTAAATAAAAATGTTCCTCATATGTAATTAATTTGCATATATTACAGTAAACACAGAATCATTTATGATGCAAACCCTTCTTCTTCAATTAGCCTGTACATAAATATTGTAAAACAAACAGTAATCCGTTCTGATAATGATAAGATTAGTTGTGGCCAGTTCATTGGTGAAGTACAGGCTGTTTTGAAGTTTAAATATATCCATTTCTTAAATCCATATAAGTAAGATTTCTAATTCAAAAGAATATTTATTATCTATTTTGCAATTGTGATTCTTTGAACATGGAAAATGTGCACAGTGATCTTATCACTAAAAATGATGATCAACGTTTTGAGCTATGATTATCCCTTGGTCTCACATTTTAACAGCTGACCAATAATGATAAAGCAGAAGGGCACTAAAACAACTGAAGAGTACTTTTAAACTTTTCGATAAAGTACGGTGTGTCAGAAGTGATCACAAAATGACAAAAATTTTCTTAGCTTTTAAAATGTTTCCCCAAATAACCTTTCTTTGTCGATAGGATTTTCATTTATTAAAAATAATGTTGGAGTCAACAGTACTTCTTAGCCATCTTTAGCTAGAATGAGGACAATATTAAATAAATATCTAGTCACATATGATCACAAATCACTGCCAGGTGCATGAGTGAACTTGGTTAGAATGCACCACTAATTTTTTGATAAGATAGCCATTATGTGTGTATTCAGCTAAGTGTCGTGGGCTTATAGAGAGGAAAAAACATATCTTAAGGTTTTCATTTCTCAAGGATTGTGGTTGTAGGTATACAATGTTAAAAGTTATTACTGCTTATTCATCATGCATTTTGTGGGAAAAGTTTATTTTTTGCAAGATATTGGATCGACAATAGAAATCAGAGTGGAATCAAAGTATAGAAATTCATGGATTATTCAACTAAGTTCCTTACAATGGCCAATGCTCGATGTTAGGAATGCAATTGAGTAAGAATGTCTTTGTCATAAACGCAAGAGATTCTGCAGATGCTGGAAATCCAGAGCAAAACACACAAAATGCTGGAGGAACTCAACAGATCAGGCAGCATCAAGGGAATGAACCGAACTTTGCCATGCTTTCTCCTGTCAATGTTTCTCGATGAGTTGAATTGCTCTCTCCAGAATGTATTCAGGCAAATTCACAACCAAATTATATGATCTGATCATAAGTTATATCTAAAATATCAAAGAGATAAATCAATGTGATTTGCATCTATGATGATCATTTTGTGGGCACTTCAAGTGCTCTTTTAGCTCCATAGTCACAGCTGTTCATGAAGTGAATTATATTGTGCCACATATCATGTAAGCCATATATCATGTCTGAAGTAATAGAACTGCCACCCCAGTTCCACAACAGCTCCGCATGTCACTTTACCTTTCTAACTACCTATCAACTTTATATTTAGGCAAAATACAAAAATATAATCCACAATAAATAAATATCCAAAAACAAATTTATGAAGTAAGTCATCTCATGTTTCATTGAGTGAGGGTAAAATGGAGGCGCGGTCGGATGCAACGGTCTCTCTGGGTCCAAACAAAGGGGGCAATTGTTCATTCTTTATGTCCTTTTTATGTTCGCAAGTCAATGCTGGATATTAAAAGCATCAAGTATAGCAGGTCTACGCCACTCGCGGGTTGCTAGATAGTGGTGGAGCTAGACCCACTGCACACTGTGTTGCAGCCTGCATCAGACACCCAGGGAAGAAGGCATTGTAGATAGTGCACAAATACAGTGTGTGATTTCAACAAACAGTGGAAATGATTGTGTTAGATGTTTTTCTTGTGATCACAAGACACTGTTGGACGTTAGTAATGTAGAATACTGCAAGTCCAATTCACTGGTTCATTAGTGAGACCAGCAGCGGGGAGCAGTGTTTCCTCAGTTGTGGTGCGGACAAAGCCTATATGCCTTGGCGTCGCCTATTGCGGCCACTAGCGAAGGAGATGCTGGAGCTGGCTATGGCCCCTGGTTTCCATACTGTGTTGGAGATTGGCCTGTCTGTTGATACTGCCCTCCAGTGTTTGCTCCCGGGAGGTCAAGCTAGTTTACGAAGGTCTGCAGCTGCACTTGCATGAGGATAAAGAATGATGAAGAAACGAAACAGTTTTTTCCAGGAAAACCACCATGCATCAACAATCTACAGGCCATGGCATTCAAGGCCTTGGGCTATTTTATTACTTTTTTAATGGTTTTTTTTTTGTAACTGTATGTTTTTCTGCTACCATAATTGTATGAGCTGTTAGAGCGATTTTGGGGTTAGCACATGTAGCAATTAACTTAACTGACTTCACCCACTGACCTTCAGATTCGAATATACATTGAAGATTAAATTTAAAATGCAGCGCAGAACTGTAAAATGCAGGCCAGACAGACCAGGAAATAGGTGCTTAACCGATTGTCTACATCTGCACGAATCCAGACAACATCCTATTCCATGGAGACGACACTAATTAACACTTATTTTGGATGTGAAGGTGGGAAGATCCAGACATTTGAACCTGCTGCATGTGTAGTTCAAAGAAAGCACTGTAAATATGGATTTCCATATCCATATTTCTTGGCCCTCGGCCAAAACATCGACTGTAGTCTTTTCCATCGATGCTGTCTTGCCTGCTGAGTTCCTCCAGCCTTTCCTTTGGATCTCCAGCATCTGCAGATTTTCTCTTGCTTGTAAAGATGGATTTATTTGAATTGTCCTGAATTTTTCTTTGACCTTTGGCACGTAAAATTTTGTGTGGTACTGGGCCAAGCAGACCTTGCTCCAAAAGTCTCTCTCTCTCTCTCTCTCTCTCTCTCTCTCATTGTGACTCCGAAGGCTATCAGCTTATTTGTGATATTTTGTCAAATAAAAAGACTGCTTCATGTCTACCAGTATTTCTCTCTGGTGATTTCATTCATGCAACAACATGTTGGAAATGTGCTGTGTCCTGTGTGTGTCTGTTGGTAATGTGTTTTGCACCTTGGCACTGGAGGAACACTTTTCATTTGGCTGTATTCCTGTGTATGGTTGAATGACAATTAAACTTCAACTTGATTCAGCTGTTGACTAATTATCTTATTGCTATGCATTGCACTGTGTTCTGCAACTACAGAACTCATTATTACTGAGTGGATATCCCTGTGGCAGTAGTGTGTTTGATCAGAATGTGTGAAATTCATTGGTGGACACTGGAGTTGGCCTTTGATGACAATCATGAGCATCTCTAAATCTGGAAGAACACCAGGTAGTTCTCAAAAGGTCAAGAAAGGTCATTGTGTTCTAACCAACACAATGCAATCTGCTTCTTACTGGCTTGTTTAATTACCAATCATTTGTCCTTTTCATGAAAAATAGTATTATCAACTTCCCGTTTTTAAAGTAATATTTGCACTATCTTCTACTAACTCATTCTCTCCACCAAGTTCACAAACTTAATATCTGAAGGATAGATGTGGTCTGCACTAGCCTTGGTTTAGAGTACATGACAAGAGAATTTCTGATCTGATGAAGATTGGATCAATGTCATTAAGCTGTTTAATCAATGAAATGACTAAACTAATCCCCATTCTGGCTTCCCCTTACCTTTTCTCTTCTCCTCACCTGCCCATCACCTCCCTCTAGTGCCCCTCCTCCTTTTCTTTCTCCCATGGTCCACTCTCCAGTGTTATCAGATCCCTTCTTCTTCAGCCCTTTACCTCTTCCACCTATCACCTGCCAGCTTCTCACTTCATCCTCCCCCTCACCTGTCTCACCTATCATCTGCCAGCTCGTACCCCTTCCCCTCCCCCACCGTCTTATTCTGGCTACTTCCCCCTTCCTTTCCAATCCTGATGCAGAGGTTCAACCTGAAATATTGACTGTTTATTTTCCTCCATGGACGCTTCCTGAACTACTGATTCTTCAAAAACCGGACTCCAGCAATGACCATGGACACCTTCACAGCGATTGCGCAACCACCAACTGCGACGCCGGCCTTGAACTCCAGGCCGGGTCTTTATGTGCTGCTGTTGTGACTCCCGTCTCCCCTTCCCCCACCACCACTCCGCAGCCCCGTCTTCCTCAGATCCCACCATCAACTCCTGGGCCCTCAGAGGCTCCATCTTCCTCTCACCCCAACCCTCCCCTCTCCATTGACACCCCCAGCCTCCCCCCTCCCCCCTCTGATCCCAGCTCTCACCCGTGCCGGGTCTTTACCATCCCCTCTGACCTTCAACTGTCGGAGGCAGAACGCTCTGTTCTCAGTAAGGGCCTCACCTTTGTCCCCCTTCGCCCACACCTCAGTGAGTTCCATGTTCGCCACGATGCGGAACTTTTCTTCCGCCGTCTCCGTCTCCGAGCCTACTTCTTCGGCAAGGACTCTTCCACCCCCACCGATGACCCCTTCTCCCGACTTCAACCCTCCTCTTCTTCATGGACACCCCGCTCTGGTCTTCTGCCTGCTCTGGATCTCTTTATCGCTAACTGCCAACAGGACATCAACCGTCTCGACTTTACCGCACCTTGTCCCCATTCCAACCTCACTCCTTCGGAACGCTCTGCTCTCTACTCCCTCCGCACTAATCCTAACATTATTAAACCCGCCGATAAGGGGGGTGCTGTTGTAGTCTGGCGTACTGACCTCTACCTTGCCGAGGCACAGCGACAACTCGCGGATACCTCCTCTCATTTACCCCTCGATCGTGACCCCACTAAGGAGCACCAGGCCATTGTCTCCCACACCATCACCGACTTTATCCGCTCAGGGGATCTCCCATCCACTGCTACCAATCTTATAGTTCCCACACCCCGCACTTCCCGTTTCTACCTCCTACCCAAGATCCACAAACCTGCCTGTCCTGGCCGACCTATTGTCTCAGCTTGCTCCTGCCCCACCGAACTCATTTCTGCATACCTCGACACGGTTTTATCACCCCTTGTTCAATCCCTTCCGACCTATGTTCGTGACACTTCTCACGCTCTTAAACTTTTTGATGATTTTAAGTTCCCTGGCCCCCACCACTTTATTTTCACCATGGATGTCCAGTCCTTATATACTTCCATCCCCCATCAGGAAGGTCTCAAAGCTCTACGCTTCTTTTTGGATTCCAGACCTAATCAGTTCCCTTCTACCACCACTCTGCTCCGTCTAGCGGAATTAGTCCTTATTCTTAATAATTTCTCCTTTGGCTCCTCCCACTTCCTCCAAACTAAAGGTGTAGCTATGGGCACCCGTATGGGTCCTAGCTATGCCTGCCTTTTTGTTGGGTTTGTGGAACAATCTATGTTCCGTGCCTATTCTGGTATCTGTCCCCCACTTTTCCTTCGCTACATCGACGACTGCATTGGCGCTGCTTCCTGCACGCATGCAGAACTCGTTGACTTTATTAACTTTGCCTCCAACTTTCACCCTGCCCTCAAGTTTACCTGGTCCATTTCCGACATCTCCCTCCCCTTTCTAGATCTTTCTGTCTGTCTCTGGAGACAGCTTATCCACTGATGTCTACTATAAGCCTACTGACTCTCACAGCTATCTGGATTATTCCTCTTCTCACCCTGTCTCTTGCTAAAATGCCATCCCCTTCTCGCAATTCCTCCGTCTCCACCACATCTGCTCTCAGGATGAGGCTTTTCATTCTAGGACGAGGGAGATGTCTTCCTTTTTTAAAGAAAGGGGCTTCCCTTCCTCCACTATCAACTCTGCTCTTAAACACATCTCCCCCATTTCACGTACATCTGCTCTCACTCCATCCTCCCGCCACCCCACTAGGAATAGGGTTCCCCTGGTCCTCACCTACCACCCCACCAGCCTCCGGGTCCAACATGTTATTCTCCGTAACTTCCGCCATCTCCAACAGGATCCCACCACTAAGCACATCTTTCCCTCCCCCCCCCTGCATTCCGCAGGGATCGCTCCCTACACAACTCCCTTGTCCATTCGTCTCCCCCATCCCTCCCCACTGATCTCCCTCCTGGCACTTATCTGTGTAAGCGGAACAAGTGCTACACATGCCCTTACACTTCCTCCCTTACCACCATTCAGGGCCCCAAACAGTCCTTCCAGGTGAGGCAACACTTCACCTGTGAGTCGACTGGGATGATATACTGCGTCCGGTGCTCCCGATGTGGCCTTTTATATATTGGCGAGACCAGACGCAGACTAGGAGACCGCTTTGCTGAACATCTACGCTCTGTCCGCCAGAGAAAGCAGGATCTCCCAGTGGCCAGACATTTTAATTCCACATCCCATTCCCATTCTGACATGTCTATCCACGGCCTCCTCTACTGTAAAGATGAAGCCACACTCAGGTTGGAGGAACAACACCTTATATTCCGTCTGGGTAGCCTCCAACCTGATGGCATGAACATCGACTTCTCTAACTTCCGCTAAGGCCCCACCTCCCCCTCGTACCCCATCTGTTACTTATTTTTATGCACACATTCTTTCTCTCACTCTCCTTTTTCTCCCTCTGTCCCTCTGAATATACCTCTTGCCCATCCTCTGGGTCCCTCCCCCCCTTGTCTTTCTTCCCGGACCTCCTGTCCCACGATCCTCTCGTAATCCCTTTTGCCTATCACCTGTCCAGCTCTTGGCTCCATCCCTCCCCCTCCTGTCTTCTCCTATCATTTTGGATCTCCCCCTCCCCCTCCAACTTTCAAATCCCTTACTCACTCTTCCTTCAGTTAGTCCTGACGAAGGGTCTCGGCCTGAAACGTTGACTGCACCTCTTCCTACAGATGCTGCTTGGCCTGCTGCGTTCACCAGCAACTTTGATGTGCGTTGCTTGAATTTCCAGCATCTGCAGAATTCCTGTTGTTTACTGATTCTGCTAGCGTTTTATGTCTGCGACTAACCTAGCTCTCTACCTACCATATAATTCAAATATTGACCTTTCTACAACAATGTATGTTTCTATGCAGTGATGATCTGTGTAGTGCTATGTGCTTCAGGCTTGCACGGACCATATCCTCAGTAAAAGGCCATCACAGTCTCCTGCATGGAGGTTTGGACATGATTTTGCAGCTGTAATTGATGAATCAGGAACAGCTTCTTCCTCTCTGCCATCAGATTTCTGAATGGTCTATGAGCCCATGGACACTATCTCCTCATCCTCCTTTTGCATTGTTTATTTTTGTAATTTATAGTGATTTTATATGTTTGCACAGTACTGCTGCCACAAAGCAACACATTTCATAACATTTAAGTCAGTGATAATTTGGTTTTGATTTTTAGCGCTCACAAGCAGCGAAATATGGTTGTAGTGTGATTAAGTTGGTTGTTGAATGTTAATCTTGATATTTAGAGATTGTGAAGAGGTAACTGATAGAGGTGTAATAACTAAAGAGTGTAAGAAATAGGAGTAGGCTACAAAGCCCTTCATGCCTATTCTGTCATGGATGAACTATTATCTCAATGCCACTATTATAATCCATTGATTCCTTTCCATCCAAAAATCGATCAATAGCTGAAGCTCATATGGTAACTGGTGGGACGGGCATTTGAAGTTTCTCGTGATGGGTAAGATCAATCAACCTTTAGTGATCTTTGGGGATGAGGTGCCAGTATTTGCCTCAGGGGCCTGTTTCTGCTTATTTTGCAACTGGCTAATCTCCAGCACAAGGCAACTCTCTGTCTCCATCCCCAACCACCACCACCACTATATCACCACTATGATGCAACACTCCAGATGATCAAGAGAATACAGGGTATCTCTACTGTTTTATATCTGCTCCACCCAGACCAACAGCACAATATTGCCCACTCACTTCTATATTGTATTATTTTCCATCATTTATTGCAATGGAGTTAAATTGTAATGAAGCATGAATGTTAATGTCAGGGCCTGATTCACCTGTGGAACGCTTTCCAGAATTCACTCCATCCACAATCCACAATCCAGCTCGCTTCTAAGAGGTAAAGGCAAGCCTGAAGGATTACAGGTGTGTGCATTCTTGGCAATCTTAGGCCTCAGACAGGTTTTACATTAAAGCAACACACATCAAAGTTGCTGGTGAACGCAGCAGGCCAGGCAGCATCTGTAAGAAGAGGTGCAGTCGACGTTTCAGGCCGAGACCCTTCGTCAGGACATTAAGTTGAGGTTTATTAGTTGCTGTCAATAATACAAAGAAGTTAAATAATGATGGCATTGGTTAGCAGCAAACACCTCTGGGACACTGCTTTTAGAACATGAGACAGTACAGACCCTTTGCCCCGCAAATTTTTTGCTGACTATTTAACATACTCCAAGATCGATCGAACTTGTCACCCCATCAGACCCCACATCACTTCATCCTCTGCAACTTCCACCATCTTCAGTGGATCCTAAACCACCAAACACATCTTTACCATCTCCCCCCAATCTCTGCTTTCCACAGGATTGCTCCCTGCGTGGTTCCCTTGTCCATTCATCCCTCTCAACTAATCTTCCTGTTGGCACACATTCCTACAAGTGACCAAAATGTTACACCTGCCCACTTACCTCCTCCCTCATCTCCATTCAGGTTCCCAAATAGTCCTTCCAGGTGAGGCAACACTTCACCTGGGAATCTGCTGGAGTCGTCTACTGTATCTAGTGCTCCCAATGCAGCCTCCTCTACACTGGTGAAACCATGTATAAATTAGGAGACTGCCTTGTCAAACACCTCTGCTCCATTTGCCAAGAGTGGATTTTCCTGGTGGCCAAACATTTTAATTCCTATCTCCATTCCCGTTCAGTACATGGCCTCCTCTTTTGCCATGAGGAGACCACTTTCATGGCTGGAAGATGGGGCAATACCTCATATTCCATATGGGTAGCCTCCAACCTGATGGCATGAACATCAATTTCTCCTTCCAGTTAAAAAAAAATCACTCTCCCCCCCCCCCACTTTTTTTCTATTCCACATTCTAGCCTCTTACCTCTTCTTCTCACCTGCCTATCACCTCCCCCTGGTGCCCCTCCTCCTTCCCTTTCTCCTATGGTCCACTATTGGATTTCTTCCTCTCCAGTCCTTTACCTTAACCGCCCACCTGGTTTCACCTATCACCTTTCTAAGTATCCTCCTTTCCCTCACCCCACTTTTTTCATTTTGACATCTTCCCACTTCCTTTCCAGTCCTGAAGAATGCTCACGGCCTGAACTATCGACTGTTTATTCATTTCTATTCATGCTGTCTAACCTGCTGAGTTCCTCTAGCATTATAGAGGAATTATAAGTTCGGCACGGACTAGAAGGGCCGAGATGGCCGGTTTCCGTGCTGTAATTGTTATATGGTTATATAAGTGTGTTGCTCTAGATTTCCAGCATCTACAGAATGCCTTGTATTTATAGTTCAATCTTGAAGTAAGAATTAATTTTATGTTCTAAAAATACAATGAACATTTCAAATATTCCAAAAGATTCAAAAAACTTTATTGTCATTCTAACCGTACATCAGCTCTGCAGAGCAGAATGAGACAACTTTTCTCAGGAGCAGTGCAATCATAACATAACAAACGCAACACTAAATAATAAACATAACAATAAATAGTAAAACACAACAGCCACATATCAGTTAAAATCAAGTTATAAGTGTCCAGTGCAAGTTAAAAGTGTCCAAAGCAGAGTCAGGTAGAGCAGCTATTTAGCAGTCTGACTGCCTGTGGGAGGAAGCTGTTTAGTAGCTTTGTGGTTTTAGTTTTGATGCTCCTGTAACGTTTACCTGATGGCAGAAGAACAAACAGTTCATGGAGAGGGTGGTGAGGGGTCTTTAATGATGTACCGTGTCTTCTGGAGGCATCGACTCTGAAAGAGGTCTTGGACAGAAGGTAGGGAGACCCCAATAACCTTCTCTGCTCCCCTAACCACCCTCTGCAAGGCTTTTTTGTCGACAGCACTGCAGCTGGAGTACCAGGTTGTGATGCAAAAGGTCAGCACACTCTCAACCATGCCTCTGTAGAACGTAGTTAAGATGTTAGTGGGGAGTGATGCTTGTTTAAGCTTCCTCAGAAAGTGCAATCTCTGCTGGGCCCGTTTCACAATCCCAGTGGTGTTCTTGGACAAGGTGAGATTGTCCGAGATCTGCACCCCAAGGAACTTGATGTTTTCCACTCTCTCCACTGTGGAGCCGCTGATGCTGAGGGGTGTGTGCTCAGGCTGAGACCGTCTGAAATCGATGACCATCTCCTTGGTTTTGGTGACATTAAGCAGCAAGTTGTTATCCCTGCACCAGCTCTCTAGGTGTTTGACCTCTTCCCTGTACATTGTTTCATCATTTTTGCTGATGAGCCCCACTACTATGGTATCATCTGCAAATTTAATGATCAGGTTCTCCTTGAATCTGGTTGCACAGTCATGTGTTAGCAGTGTAAACAGCAATGGGCTAAGCACACAGCCTTGTGGGGATCCAGTGCTCAGTGTGATGGAGTCAGAGATGTTCCTGCCAACATGGACTTTTTCCTTACAATTTACAATTTTAAAACAGCTGCTTTCCACTTTACCATAAAATTCAATTTGGATTTATTTCTCTGCTTATCAGGATAGTAGATGTTGTCTGTTTCAAGAACTTGCAAGTCAGTTAAAGAGTACTGAGGCAGTATTGTATTACTCTGCCTGTCAGGAGTTTGTACATTCTCCCTGTGTCCACATGAGTTTCTTCTGGAATGCCCAGTTTCCTCCCACAGTCCAAAGATGTACCAGTTGGTAGGTTCATTAGTCATTGTAAATTGTCCTGTGATTAGGCTAGGATTCATCTGGGGGGATAGCTGGGTGGCTCGGCTCAAAGGGCCAGAAGGGTCTATTCCATGCTGTATCTCAATCAATCAATTATTAAATAAATAAATAAATAAGTTTAAGAAGTGTGCTCTAATTACACATGGATAAGACCATGTACAATTAAGGTAAGTAAAAAGTTGGAGAATGGGCAGAACCCAGGGACCCAGTATCAGACATAAGACCATAAGATATAAGAAAATAATTAGGTCATTCGGCCCATCAAGTCTGCTCTACCATTTCATCATGGATGATTTATTATCCCTTTCAACTCCATTCTCCTGCCTTCTCTCTGTAACCATTGACACCCTTACTGATCAAGAACATTTCAACTTCTGCTTTAAGTGTACCCAACAACTTGGCCTCCACAGCCGTCTGTGACAACAAATTCCACAGATTCACAACTCTCCACCAAAAAGGTTCCTCCTCATCTCTGTTCTAAAGGGATGTCCTTGTATTCTGAGGCTGTGCCTTCTGGTCCTGAACTCACCCACTACAGGAAACATCCTCTCCACATAGAATTATAGAGAAGTACAACATAGTAACAGGCCCTTTGGCCCATCTAGTCCATGGCAAAACAATTTAAACTTCCTACTCCCATCGACCTTCATTGGGACCATATCCCTCCATATCCCTACCACCTATGTACTTAATCAAGCTTCACTTAAATGTTGAAATCAAGCCCACATGGACCACGTGTGCTGACAGGTCATTCCGCACTCACACGACCCTCTCAGAGAAGAAGTTTCCCCTCATATTCCCCTTAAACTTCTCACCTTTCACCCTTAACTCGTGATCTCTGGTTGTAGTCCCACCCAATCTCAGTGGAAAAAACCTGCTTGCATTTACCTTATCTATACCCCTCATAATTCTGTATACCTCTATCAAATCTCCTCACAATCTTCTATGTTCTAAAGAATACAATCCTAACCTTTTCAATCTTTCTTTATAACTCAGGTCCTCCAGACCTGGCAACATACTTGTGAATTTTTTTCTGCACCCTTTCCACCTTGTTTATATCTTTCCTGTAGGTAGATGACCAAAACTGCACACAATACTCCATATTCGGCCTCATCAACATTTTATACAACTTCAACATAACATCCCACCTCCTGTACTTAATACTTTGATTTATGAAAGCCGATGTGCCAAAGGCTTTCTTTATGAACCTTTCTACCTGTGACACCAGTTTCAATGAATTATGGACCTGTTTTTCCAGATCCCTTCGTTGTACCACGGTCGTCAGTGCCCCACCATTCACTGTGTAAGCCCTACCCTGGTTGCTCTTACCAAAATGCAAAACCTCGCATTTGTCTGCATTAAATTCCATCTGCCATTTTTCAGCCCATTTTTCCCTCTGCAAGTCATGATAGCTTTCCTCATTGTCCAGTGCACCCCCAAACGTGGTGTCATCCACAAATTTATCCAGATCATTGAGTTAGGTGACAAACAGCAAAGGACCAAGCACTGATCCCTGCAGCACACCATTAGTCACAGGCCTCCAGTCAGAGAGGCAACCCTCTACTACCACTCTCTGGCTTCTCCCTCAAGGCCAATGTCTAATCCAATTTACTACCTCATCTTGAATGCTGAGCAACTGAACCTTCTTGACCAGCTCCCCTTGCGGACATTATCAAATGTCCTATTAAAGTCCATGTCGTCAACATCCACTGCCTTGCCTTCATCCACTTTCCTGGTAACTTCCTCGAAAAACTCTGAAAGATTGGTTAGACATGACCTACCATGCACTCATATGGTGAGGTGGCATAATAACATATGCCATCCATGCATTTATTACATATAATCCATAAAATAAATTATGAAAGTAAACAAAGAATGCTTAATCAAACAATATATAAACTAACATAAATTGATATAATGCCAAATAAACTCTTCTCAGGCTTCCAGCCGGGTGCAGATGTCGATTATAAGCGATGTTTCGATGACAAACTCTGCCATCTACTTCAGGGATAATGCTGTTTTTTTTAATCTAATGCCATTAATTTCAAAGTAAATTTGAAAAAGTTTAGGTCTGGTTCGCAGGTTGAGATTCTAAATTGGAGAAAGGCCAATTTTTATGGTATCAGAAAGGATCAGTCAAGTGTGGATTGGAACAGGCTGTTTTCTGGCAAAGAAGTTCTTAGTAAGTGGGAGGCCTTCAAAAGTGAAATTTTGAAAGTACAAATCGTTTATGTGCCTGTCAAAATAAAAGGTAAAGATGACAGGTATAGGGAACTTTGGTTTTCAAGAGATATTGAAGCCACATTTAAGAAAAAAAAGGAGTGCTTTTGGTCTGGGCAGGTAGGAACAAATGAGGTGCTTATGGAGCATACAAAATGCAAGAAAACATTTCAAAAAATCAGGAGGGCTAAAAAAATGCATGAGGTTGCCCTAGCAGACAAAATGAAAGAGAATCTAAGAGATTTGACAGATATGTTAAGAGCAAAATGATTGTAAGGGACAAAATCAGAATGGTAATGCATGTGTGGGACCAAAAGAGATGGGGGAGATCTCAAATGGATTTTTTGCAGCTGTATTTATTCATGAGATGGACACAGAGTCTATAGAAATGAGACAAAGCAGCAGTGAGGTCTTGGACCCTTTACAGATTACAGATAAAGATATGTTTGATGTCTTGAGGCAAATAAATAGGGTGGATAATCCCCAGGGTCTGACAAGGTGTTCCCTTGGACTTTGTCAGAGACAAGTGCAGAAACTACAGGGGCCCTAGCAGAGATATTTAAATTCTCCATAGCAACTGGACGATTGGAGGATAGCTGATGTTGTTCTGCTGTTTAAGAAAGGCTCTAAAATTAAAACATGAAATTATAGGACGGTAAACCTGACATCAGTAGTGGGAAAGTTATTGGTAGGTATCCTAAGGGACCAGATATATGAGTATTTGGATAGACAGTTACTGATTAGGGATAGTCAGCATGACTTTGTGTACAGTGGGCCATGTCTAACCAATCTTATCGAGTTTTTCAAGGAAGTTATTAGGGGAGTTGATGAAGGCAAGGCATTGGATGTTGTCTACATGGGCTTCAGCAAGGCGTTTGACAAGGTCCCACATGGGAAGTTGGTCAGGAAGATTCGGTCACTTGGCAATCAAGGTGAGGTAGTAAATTGGATTAGGCGTTAGGTTTGTGGGAGAAGCCAGAGAGTTGTAGTAGATGGTTGCCTTTCTGACTGGAGACCTGTGAGTGGTTTCGTGCTGGGTTTGTTGTTGTTTGTTATCAATATCAATATCTTGATAATAATGTGGTTAACTGGATCAGCAAATTTGCAGATGACACCAAGATTAGAGGTGTGGTAGACAGCAAGGAAGACTATCACAGCTTGCAGCGGGATCTGGGCCAGCTGGAAAAATGGTCTGAAAAATGGCATATGGAATTTAATGCAGACCAGTGCAAGGTGTTGCACTTTAGTAAGACCAAACAGGGTAGGCCTTACATAGTGAATGGTAGGGCACCAAGGTAGAACAAAGGGATCTGGGAATACAGGTCCATCATTCATTGAAAATGGAAGCACAGGTAGCTAGGGTCTGGAGGACGTAAGTTATAAGTAAAGATTGAATAGGTTAGGAATTTAATCCTGGAACACAGAAAATTAATGGGATATTTGATAGAGGTATACAAAATTATGAGGGGTATAGACAGGGTAAATGCAAGCAGGCATTTTCCACTGAGAATAGGTGGGACTACAATTAGAGGTCAGGGGCTAAGAATGAAAGGTGAAAAGTTTAAGGGGAACATGAGGGGTGCAGGTCGATGTGACTAGGCAGTTTAAATGCTTTTGGCACAAACTGAATATATATAAACAGTATGCTATATAATACAGCTATAATATAGATATCCACAACATAGTAAAGTTTAAATTGTCCCTTTCAGGTCTAAATCTCTGGACTCCTTTCTTCTCTAATAATTGACTCTGCTCTCCTCAACTGAACAATATGCCATCTCCAGATGACATCAGACACAATCTCCACTGTGTAGGAGAGTGGTCCAGTTCTGTCTTTAATCTTTCCAAGTACCCACTTTTGAACATCCCTCTAGTCCCTCGCCAGAACTGCTTGTCCAGGAGTGAAACATCAAACCCCCTTGTTTGAAGAGTCCTCAATTTGTCTCAGCTGTTTGTCCTGCATGCTCCTTTTGAGACTGGATTTGAGGAGATTCAAGCATGGGCACAAAGGACGACCCAGGAACAGCATCGTTGATGAGCTGTTGCTTGTGTGGTGTGCTGCATTGCGATATGCAAAGAGGAAATTGGTGAGTTTCTGGTTCAGTGTAGGTGCTCTGTTGACCTTGCTTGCAGTGAGCTCTCCACAAGGCCATGCAAAACTGGGTGATGCGATGCAGATGTAATATGTCTTATTCTATTCATTTTCAGGAATGACTGAAGCTGTTCCACAACAATCTGTGGTCCATTGTTACTGACTAAGTGTTTTGGAACACCATTCGTTGAAAAGAGGCTTCTCAACACATTAACGGTGCACGAAGTTGTTGTGGAAGCTATTGGGAACACACCAGGCCAAGTTGCAGCTGCATCCACTACTACCAAGAAATTTCTGCCCATGAGTGGCCTGGATGAACTGCATACAGCTCCTCCAACACTTTAGCTCTCAACTTGAATAGTACAACAACTCTCAATCCCCACATAAGGCAACCCCTGTCAAGGGCAAAGTTCATGTCGGTGATGGTAAAAATGGGGGAGCTGGAATTTTTGTTGCATATTCCAACCATTTTGGGTTGTCATGTAGAAATGAGACAGTGTGGGGTCCTTTCTGGTTTCCCCTTGCATGATCTCTGCCATAATAGGGAGACTTTCGATTTGTATTATGGAGAATGCATCAAGAGGAGTGTCCTCTTTTGTCAATTTTTCAGGTATTTCCTTTTCCAAGGGTAAACAAGGCAACCCAACAGCATTTCCATGATTAGTTGTCCTCTTGAAGTCGATCTAGTAATTGCGACCTCCAAGAAACAGAGCCCATCTCTGCATTTGTGCTACTGCAGTTAGTGGAACACCCTTCTGTGGATTGAAATTGGACACTAGTGGTTGATCGCAGTTCAAAGTAAAATTTATTATCAGAGTACATTCCTATCACACATACAACCCTGAGATTCTTCTCTTTTTCTGAGATTCTTGATTAGTAATGAGGATGAAGTCTCTCCCATACAGGTACTAGTTGAAATGTTTTACATCCCAAACCAGATTCAAGGCCCCTCTATCAATCTCTGTGTATTTTTACTCTGCAACAGTAAGGGAACGTGATGCAAAGGTTATGTGGCATTCATTTCCATCACTCGTAACATATGACCATTGGCATTGTCCATAGACTCCACTTAACCTTGGAAAGAATTCCGCTCATCTCTACGTGATTTACAAGCAACTTACTGGCTGCTTTATCTCAGATGGTATAAGGAACTGGACAGGCTTTGTAAAACTTGGGTGTGGCATTTTCTTTTAACAATATTTTACTCTTAATATGTTTGAGTTTTCCAATGCCATCCTTGAAAACTGTTGTGGCATCATCCAGTACCTTCCTTAATTCACTTTCAGCTTACTATGCAGGGAACGTGGCATGCAAATGGTGGATGGATTTCAAATGAAGTTATAGTTATCTCAACCAATCATGGTCTCACAATGCTGTCACTCCTGCTTTTACTACATACAAGCCCAAAGTGGCTTGTTGATTGTTGTATTTCAATCTTACGAATATCATTCCCACAGGAGTTATCTTTTCTCCAGAAAAGTTCTTAGTCAGGTATCAGCAGGCTTCAGTTCAATATCTTTGAAATGCTGTTCAAACTCATTTTGTGGAGTGACTGAAACAGCTGAGCCAGTATCTAATTACATTTTAATTAATTTGCTGTTCGCTTCTGGTGTAAGCTATATTGCTCATCAGTTGTTAGTTTTCACAATGTTAATCTCAAAGCTTCCCAATCCTGTGTCACTCTCATCATTAACAGATATTGCATCAACAGCATGCAGATTAATACTCTTTTTTAAACTGCAACTTGACTTTTTATCTTTTTCTCTTCCCTGTGTAGTCCATTAATTTTCATCTGACCGACATGCTCTTTGTATGTCTTCTAATTTGTTGCATTTTCTGCAAATTTTGCCTTTAAACTTGCATTGGTTTTGTGCATATGAGCTCTTGCCACAATGAGCTCTTAACACAATCTGTCTCACCAAGCAGGTTTCTGTTTAGATATTGCAAATTTGCACATGCTCACTTTCATTCCTGACTGTAACTCAGTGTGTCTCCACTTGCTGTTTCCATTGATACAGAGATTTCAACTGCTCTTTTATATCTCAGTTGTGCTTCTGTGAGGCGCCATATTTGTTGGAAGAAGCCACAAGGTAAACAATCTCTCAGTGCATCATTAAGCCCATCACTAAACTAACAATCTCTTCAATTCAGCCACATAAGCTTAAATGGACTCCCCTTCCTTTTGGTTCCACTTATGAAACCTAAAGCATTCTGCACTCAACAACAGCTTCAGTTCTAAATGTTCCTGCTTACTTTCACAATTTCAGTAAAGCTCATTTCGGCTGATTTGGTTAGAGCATGTAAATTTCTAAGCAACTGTATGTTTTTCCACATATTGCACTCAGCAACACTGACACTCATTTTTCATCACCTATTTCACTTGCTTCAAAATATTGCTCAATTCGTTCAGTATACATCATTAAGTTATATGTTGTGCAATTGAATGAGTCTATCTTTCTAATGTAGCCAGTCATTTCTGCTTTTTTTCCTTAAATTTATTAATATTATCACCCAGTTCTCAATGTTTATAACTCTAGGCCATGGTTATTGCTTGTCATTTTCATTCGATTTCTGCCTTTTAAAAATTTAAATGTCTTTCTCCCCTTCCAAAGAAAAATGTGCTATGCTTCAACTAGTAGATAGTCATCCTGGTTTTGTTTTAAAATCTCCTCATTGCCGCTGTTATGTTTTGTAACTCCAGACAGTAATCAAAAGAAAAACAGTCTACTTAGATTTCCTTTTTTTTTAAGTGAGGCACTCACATATGGCATGATGGTGTAATGACGTATGCCATTCACGTACTTCTTACACATAAACCGTAATGAATTATGTAAACAAAGAAAGAATGCTTAATCAAACAATATATTATTCAAATATTACTGCCATATTGAATACACTACAGGTACTACTAACAGATTTCAAGAATGCTAACCCAATAAGTGCACATCAGGAAAATGAAATGTGTCTTCTATTTGTGCTAAGATACAATGAACAACATATGTGAGTTGTAGTGGACTGACTTTACAAATTGCAAAGTCATTACAAAGCAGGCAAAGCAGCACCTCTACTTTCTTAGAAGTTTGCACAGATTTAGTATGTTATCTAAAACTTTAAGAAGCTTCTATAGATATGTAATGTAGGGTATCCTGACAGGTTGCATCACAGCCTGGAATGGAAACACCAATATCCAAGAACAGAAAAGTCAACAAGAAGTAGTGGATACAGCCCAGCCCATCACAGGAAAAGCCCTACTCACCTCTGAGCACATCTACAAGGCACGTTGCCAGAAGAAAGCAGCACTCTTCACCAAGGTCTACCATCATCCAGGTCATGCTCTCTTCTCGCTGGAGGTACAAGAGCCTTAAGTTGCACACCACCAAGTTCAGGAACAGTTATTATCCTTCAAACATCTGGCTGCGGAACCAGTCTGGACAACTTCACTCACCTCAATGCTGAACTGACTCCATAACCTACAGGCTCAATTTCAATGAATCTACAACTCTTGTTCAAAGTAAGTTTATTATCAAAGTACAGTACATATATGTCACCATATAGAACCTTTAGATTTGTTTTCTTGTGGGCATACTCAGCAACTCCAAGAAACACAATAGAATCAATGAAAGACTGCACCCCACAAGACGGAAAAGAAGCTTGCCCTCAGGTCCTCAGTTTTACTCTCCGGCGACTGTATGTTTACAAACAAGATGCTGGATAGAGGAACTTCCATTGCTTGGCGTTTCAACCCGGCTTGAAGACCTCCCCTCCTCCCCCCTCTTTTCTAGCTATTCCTCTTCCATTATTTGGCTGATAATTGAGGGAAGTTTGCTAGTATAATTGAGAATTAGAAGTGGTCATACAGCCCCTCATATCTGCTCTGCCATTTGGTAAGATCTGATTGTAGAACTCAACCCTGATGGATTCTCAATCTCATTAAGCTTTCCTTTCCCTATACTCCAAAAACTTCCCTATTTCCACCTTGAGTACATAATGGTGTAACATTCACAGGCCTCAGCGTGGAATATTCCAATGACTCCAAACAATGGTAGAGCTTTGTCTATGGCATACAATTTGAAGCAGCATTTTATTCCCTAGAAGCGAGGGACTGTGACTTACTCTGTGGTCTAACTTGGAATGTTAAAATCTATTTGGTAATCATTTGAGACAGCATGGTAACGTAGCGGTTAGTGTAACATTGTTATGGCACCATAGACCCAGATTTAATTCTCCCATTTGTCTGGAAGGAGTTTGCATGTTTTCCCTGTGACTGCATGAGTTTCCTCACACATTCGAAAGATGTATGGGTTAGAAGGTTAATTGGTCACATGGATGTAATTGCATGGGCTGATTGGGCTGGAAGGGCCCATTTCCATACTGTAAGTCTAAATAAAAATTAAAATTATTATGTAATTTTCACAATAATGAAACTATCATGATAAAAACAACAATATCACAGCGCAGGATTACCATTATGATTGCACATTACTGTGGAAACAAATTGTTCATTGTAAAAACAAAATATACTTCTTTTGATGTACAATTTAATTACTGAAAATTGTTAACTTTGAATAGGTCAACAGCTCCCTCTATAGGCATAAATACTAACTACTAAGTAGACTGAAAATTTGTACGCTAAGGAAGCAAAAAAGCTTGAGAAACTTCAGTGATTTGCAGTTACAGTTTGTTTCTAACAGAGTGGAACATGTAAACACAAATATATTCAAAGTATGCAGTTATGCAGAGCTAGAAGATCATGGGATCTATAAGTAACTTACTCCAAAATGTATCTAGCATTTAGTAAAAATAATTCACAGTTACCTAAAGCCAAATATGTCTGTTTTCATTTATTCTGTACACTTTTTTTTTACTGAAGGTATTCATGAACAAAATGCAACAGTAGTTGGATTAACTGTGCAGAAAAAAGTAATTCCATTTCATTCTAAATATATGACTCCATTCTCACAATCACAGAAGAATATTTGCAGCAGAAATAATATTCAGATTCATGTATTTATCATGTACATCAAAACATACAGTGAAATGCATCAATTGTGTTAACAGCCAATACAACCTAATTATTTGCAGCAGAAATAAGAATTATGTCCTTTTGCAGAGGTGACTTCTCCCAGATTTGTTCTCGAAAGAATACTGGGTCAAGATGGCCAATCATTCAAACCTTTTTTGGCTTTATTTAGCTGACTTCATTTGCTATGTAAAATTTTGAAAATAATTGCAAACAGTGTTGTGTTCTACCATGTCCTCCTTGAGTTGTAGACTGTACTGGTTTGTTGCTAAAGGGTTGGTTGAGATATCTACTACCCTGATCATCACACACTTCTGGTTTTGGGAAGATAAGATATGGTAAGTACTTCCAAAGTAAAAAATAATTCTCATCATCGCCATATTTCTGTGCATTCCACAGTCTTTTGGAAAATAAAAGCCATCCAACTTAAATCAGCCTAAAACTCTTTTCTATCTATTTACTAGTCATTGCTTCAATCATAACATTCTTTTGTTCTGTGTTACGGGCTGATTCTTCAGATGTCACTGTTCCGATGCCCAGTTCCATTTTTATTTTAGAACAATAATTTATTTCAGTTTATTATTTAATGATGATGGAAATAATCCTCTGTCTTGTTCCTGTATGGTCAAAGTGAACTGAAAGCCCCCATCTAATAGTGAGCATCCCTATTATCAAAGTACAAATATGTCACCATATACAACCATCAGATTCATTTTCTTGTGAGTGTACTCAATAAATCCAGAATCAAATAATAGCCAAAATGGAATCAATGAAAAACCGCACCTACTTGTGTATTCAACCAGTGTGCAAAAGACAACAATCTGTTCAAATACAAAAAGAAAAATAATAATAATAAATATCGAGAACCTATTCAGATAACAAGGAGATAATGCTGAGCCTTTATAAGACACTAGTCAGGCTGCACTAGGAGTACTGTCAACAGTTTTGGGCCCCATATCTTGGAAAGGATGTGTTGTCATTGGAGACAGTTCAGAGGAGAGTCACGAGGATGGTTCCAGGAATGAAGGGGTTAACATATGAGACGTTTTTGGTAGCTTTGGGCCCTGAACTCACTGGAATTTAGGAGAATTCAGGGGAGATCTCATTGAAACCTACCGAATGTTGAAAGGACTAGATATGGCAGATGTGGAGAGGATGTTTCCTCTGGTGGGGGTATCCAGAACTAGAGGGCACAGCCTCAAAATTAAGGGGCGACCTTTTAAAACAGAGGTAAGGAGGAATTTTTTTGGCCAGAGTAGTGAATCTGCGGAACGCTCTGCCACAGCCTGTGTTGGAGGCCAACTCTGTAGGTACATTTAAGGTGGAAGTTGATAGTTTCTTGATCAGTCAGGGCATCAAAGGATATGGCGAGAAGGCAGGTGTATGGGGTTGAGTGGGATCTGGGATCAGCCATGATAGAATGATAGAGCAAACTCAATGGCTGAATGGCCTTATTCTGCTCTTATGTCTTATGGTCTAATATGAGATGAAGAGTCCTTGAGTAAGTTCAGAGGTCGTGAGGATATTTCAATGATGGGAAATGTGAAGCTGAAGTCATCCCCTTTGGTTCAAATGCCTGATGGTTGAGGGGTAATAACTGTTCCTGAACCTGGTGGTGTGAGTCATGAGGCTCCTGTACCTTCATTTCTGATGGCAGCAGTGAGAAGAGAGCATGGCCTGGGTGGTTGGGGTCTCTTGTGAAGGATTTTGCTTTCCTGCCACAACATTTTCTGTAGATGTGCCCAATGATGGGGAAAGCTTGTGAGCCGTATACATTATTTTTTGTCGGATTTTCCATTCAAGAGCATTGGTGTTTCCATACCAGGCAGTGAATCAGTCAGTCAATATACTCGCCACTACACATCTGTATAAATCTGTCAAAGTTTTAGATGTCATACTGGATCTTTGCAAACTCCTAAGGAAGTAGAGGTGTTGCCATGCTTTCTTTGTAGTTGCACTTACGTGTTAGGTCTTGGATAAGTCCTCCAAAATAATAATAGCAAGAAATTTAAAAGTTGCTGACCCTCTCCACTTATGATCCTCCGATAAGGGCTGGCTGTTGGACCTCTGGTTTCTTCCTCCTGAAGTCAATAAACATCTCCTTGGTCTTGCGGACATTGAGTAAGAGGTAATTGTTATGGCACCATTCAGCCAGATTTTCAATCTCGCTCCTATTTGTCTCTGAATTTATGAATCACCGAAAGAAATACCTTCCCACTCATTCATGTTCTTATCTGTTATTTAAGATTTGCATTGTGAATCCTAAAGTAACATCATCTTACAGTATTTTACAATAAATAAATGTACTAAAGCATGCCATAGTTCAATTAATTCAACTACCCATCTGTTCAGCAACAAACAATGTGCTGGAGGAACTCAGCGAGTCGAGCAGCATACATAGGAGGAAAGGAGTTGAGACTGGGGAACCGAGAACTGAAGATCACACACAGACCACCCTGAACTTCATATGAGGAAAAAAAATCCTTTTTTAAGGTGGGTATGGGCTGCATCTACAAGGACTCCCCTCTCGCACTCCCACCTCCTGATATCCACCTACCTCAGGTCCATTTGTATCATCCTCCTAGCTTGTATCTTTTTGACATCTTTCTGCATCATGTGTAAAAGTGTAGACCAATAGGAAATGAGAATTTCCAATGCTTCTCCTCTTGGTTGTATCCCAAAGGAATTATTAAGACCATAAGACATAGAAGCAAAAGTAGGCCATTTGGCCCACTGAATCTGCTATACCCATTCATCATGGCTGATCCATTCCCCATTCTCTAGCCTTTTCCACGTAACCTTTCACACCCTGATTAACCAAGAACCAAGAAACCTCTGCCTCAAATACATCCAATGACCCTTAAAGGAAAGGCAGAATTTCTTTCTTTGATAAGACAGATTGGGAACTGGGTAACTAGTGAATATCCAGTGGCATGGTCAAAGACATACAGGCCTATACCTCTTTTATAATGAATGCACCAAATAATAAACCTGTTAAAGGGGATCAGTGAAAAGTCACTAATTCCCAGATCAAAGTGAATATTTTACTCCTTTCAATGGAAACGTTGTTAAGTGATATGTTTTGATTTTAAAGGGGACAAGCAAAATTCCACAATGATTTCTGAACTAGTAGTACTATGGGATTCAAAAAAGCATTTCACCCGTAGTGGTTAGCAGGACACTATTCCAGCTCAGGGTGTTCCAGAGTTCAATTTTGGCATCCTTTGTAGGGATTCTCCGTACGTCCTTCCCATGGAAAGCATGGGTTTTCTCTGGGTGCTCCGGTTTCCTCCCATGGTCCAAAGACATACACAGTAAGTTCATTGGTCATTGTAAATTGCCCCATGATAAGATAATGGGGTTGCTAGGTCACCATGGCTTGAGGGTCCAGAAGACTCCTCGCTGTTTCACTTAAAAAAAATTAAAATAGTGACACACATCAAAGTTGCTGGTGAACGCAGCAGGCCAGGCAGCACCTCTAGGAAGAAGTACAGACAACGTTTCGGGCCGAGACCCTTCGTCAGGACTAACTGAAAGAAGAGCTAGTAAGAGATTTGAAAGTGGGGGGGGAGGGGGAGATCCGAAATGATAGGAGAAGACAGGAGGGGGAGGGATGGAGCCAAGAGCTGGACAGTTGATTGGCAAAAGGGATATGAGAGGATCATGGGACAGGAGGCCTAGGGAGAAAGAAAAGGGGGAAGGGGGGAAAACCCAGAGGATGGGCAAGGGGTATAGTGAGAGTGACAGAGGGAGAAAAAGAGAGAGAGAAAAAGAATGTGTGTATATAAATAAATAACGGATGGGGTACGAGGGGGAGGTGGGGTATTAGAAGTTTAAATCTTCTTCACTACTTTAAAATAGTGACTGCAGCTCAATAAAAAATAAGTCAATAGTCATAACCAAGACAAGTGATAATCTTACAGTGCTGACTTTCTTAGACTTTATTTTCAGTGCTGGAGGGAAATGGTTTCCCATCAATGACTTTGTGATGGAATTTCTGGAGATTATGAAGCTTAAATCTTTTACTGCCTTAGTTTTAAAACTGTTCTTCTAGACATAATCAGCATTTTCAGATTTTTTTAAAAATATAGATTTCTAATACAGTGGACTTATCTATTTGGAGCTACCTGTGGTGGTACTTTTTTTTAAAATTGTGTCACATTCTCAGCTTTTTGTGTTGTTTTAAATATTATAATAAATGATTCCCCCCTTATTGTGTTTCAACACATCAGATGAGGTAACTGCTGCTGTAACCAACCAAATGGTCTAAACTCTGGCTTTGCCTGCCGTGGGTGACTCCATATTTTGGGGTTTACTTTGCTGTTGTTTTAATTATTGTTTTAGCTAGTTGGTTTACCGCATAACAACACATATTTCAGATTTCAGGTTCATTGCTATCATTGTAGATAAATCTGATTCACTTATCACATGCACATTGAAACGCCTCGTTTGCATTAGCAACCAACACAAGCAAGGGTGTGCTGGGGGCAGCCCACAAGTGTCACCACACATTCTGTTATCAACATGGTACGCCCACAGTGTTCAGCAGAACAACACAAGCAGAAACATTAACAACAAAGCGAACCCTTTTCCTGTGCCCCCCCCCCACCACACACACCCCCATAAGATATAGGAGCAGAATTAGACCATTTGGCCCATCTCCACCATTTCATCACGGCTAATCCGATTTTCCGCTCAGCCCCAATCTCCTGCCTTCTCCCCCAAGTCCCTTCATGCCCTGACCAATCAAGAATCTCACAACCTCTGCCTTAAACATATATATATAAATACTTGGCCCCCACAGCTGCCTGTGGCAAAGAATTCCACAGATTCTTCACTCTCTGGCCAAAGAAATTCCTCCTGATCTCTATTCTAAAAGGATACCCCTCTATTCTGAGGCTGTGTCCTCTGGTCTTAGACTCTCGCACCATAGGAAACATCCTCTCCACATCCACTCTATCAAGGCCTTTCACCATTTGATTGGTTTCAATGAGGTCAACCCTCATTCTTCTGAATTCTAGTGAATACAGGCCTAGAGACATCAAGCACTCTTCATATGACAAGCCATTTAATCCTGGAATTGTTTTCACGAACTTTCTTTGAACCCTGTCCAGTTTCAGCACATCCTTTCTAAGATAAGGGGCCCAAACCTGCTCACAATATTGCAAGTGAGGCCTCACCCACGCTTTATAAAGTTTCAACATTACATCCTTGCTTTTATATTCTAGTCCTCTTGAAATGAACGCTAACATTGCATTTGCCTTGCTCACCACAGAGTCAACCTGAAAATTAACCTTTAGGCAATCCTGTACAAGAACTCCCAAATCCCTTTGCACCTCAGTTTTTGTATTTTCTCTGTATTTAGAAAACAGACAATCCTTCCATTTCTTCTACCAAAGTGCATGACTATACTCTTCCCAACTCTGTATTCCATCTGCCATTTCTTTGCCTATTTTCTTAATCTATCAAAGCCCTCCTGTAGCCTCTCAACTTCCTCAGAATTACCTGTCCCTCCACCTATCTTCATATCATCTACAAACTTTGCAACAAAGCCATCAATTCCATCATCCAAATCATTGACATACAACATAAAAACATTGGAACACCACTAGTCACCGGCAGACAGTCAGAAAAAGCTCCCTTTATTCCCTCTCGTTGCTTCCTGCCAATCAGCCACTGTTTTATCAATGCTAGAATCTTCCCTCTAACACCATGGGCTTGTAGCTTGTTAAGCAACCTCATGTGTAGCACCTTGTCAAAGGCCTTCTAAAAATCCAAGCACACAACATCAACCGATTCCCTTTGTCTACCCTGCTTGTTACTTCTTCAAAGAATTCCAACAGATATGTCAGAGAACGTTTTCCCTTGAGGAAACCATGCTGACTACAGCCTATTTTATCATGTGCCTTCAAGTACCCGGAGACCTTATCAATAATAAGTGACTCTAACATCTTCCCAACCACTGAGGTCAGAGTAACTGGCCTATAATTTCTTCTGCCTCTCTTCCTTCTTGAAGAGTGAAGTAACACCTGTAATTTTCCATTCCACCTGAACCATTCCAGAATCTAGTTACTATTGAAAGATCATTACTAATGACTCCACTACCTCTTCAGCCACTTCGTTCAGAACTCTGGGGTGTACACAATCTGGTCCAGGTGACTTACCTACCTTCAGATCTTTCAGTTTCCCAATAACGTTCTCTCCAGATATGGTAACTGCACTTCATGCCTCCTGACACCTGGAACTTCCACCATACCACTAGTGTCTTCCACAGTGAAGACTAATGCAAAATCAATTCATCTGCTATTTTGTTGCACCCCACATCCCACAAGAGAAGCGTTTCGCTATTCTGCCTGGCACCTCCACTGTCCCAGCTAAGCAGCTATAAAGAAGAGAAGGAAAAAACATGAGCTTTTCTTTTCTTTGCTGGTGTCTCAAAGAGCTAAAGCCTCAAGATCACCCCTCTGACTGTGTCCACTCAGACAATGGCAGCTGCACTTGCCCCTGCCTTCCTTTAGTTTGCTCTTACTAATCAAACCCAAATGCCAGCTGGTTGCTGGTTGAAGCACTTTATCGCTGCCATGACCCACTTTTGCCTATTATTCTCAGGCAGTGGACCTGATTAAAGTTCCCTGCTCTCCAAACCTCCGATGTCCGGATTGGCCTCTGGTCAAAGCTCTTTTTTGCTGCCAAAACTTGCTGCTGCCTTTTAAGGCCTTTACAGTCCTTTAACCCTAGGACTCACTGGTGATGGTAGCTGAAGTTGTATGAGGTGTTACATGAATGCAGATCTTTTCAACATTGAATTGAGAATTGAGAGTTGAAATCCCTCCCAGTCTCTGGTAAGGATAAACATGAGAAATTCTACAGATGCTAAAAATCCAAAGGAACACACACAAAATGCTGGAGGAACTCAGCAGGTCAGGCAGCATTGATGGAAATGAATAAACAGTCGATGTATCGGTCCAAGACCCTTCTTCTATTAAGGAGCTGGCTTGTTGACTTGGCTTGTCCTGGCTGCAGCTTACCTCAGAGTAGACTCAATGGGCCAAAAGGCTCCATACTGCTCCTATGTCATATGCCTTACAGTCTACTAGTCTAAGTTAAAACTGTACCATAATAGTTTAACTTTACTGCACACACAAAATGCTAAAGGAACTCAGCAAGTCAGGCAGTATCTATGGAGAGGAATAAACAGTTGACAGCTTGGGCTGAGACCCTCCATCAGGACATGCCTTGGCCTGAAGCGACGACTGTTTGTTCTCCTCCACAGAGGCTGCCTGACTTGCTGAATTCTGCCAGAACTTTGTGTGCACTGCCCAAGATTTCCAGCTTCTGCAACATCCATTGTGCTAAACGCGCTGCTGATTTGTCCCCTTTTCTTCCAGATCTGCTGATGTAAGCACTTCAACAAAAACAGAAGTCAGATATTTGTCCCTATACAGCCAACACAGTGCTGTGGCTGGTGATAAACAAAGGAGAGCTAACATGATTAATTGAGTTGATTTTGCTCAAAATAGATCCATTGCTATTGGGCTTTATATATGTTGGTTAGCAGCTAATCAAATCTTGTTAATGATGGTGTAATGACTTCAGTTCTCTGGTACTAAAAGGCATGATATTGCCAGTTGGAATCAATACACAAGCTTTCAATGGTGTCTCCTTAATAGGAATAATGGGATAAAAAGGACATCTCACCAGCAATTTCCATTAACAGGCTTCTGGAATAGTAGAAATCTAATCACACAGCTTTATCCAAATCTTAAGGCAGAAATCTGGTTCATTTGTAATTCCATTGTCTCTCCCACTGCCTTTATGGACCAAAGGATTGATGGGTCATCTTATCACTTGTAATATATATAGAATCAGAATCAGGTTTAATATCACTGTTTTTTGTCATGAAATTTGTTGTTATGTTGCATCAGTACATTGCAAACATAATAATTAAAACCGTAAATTACAGTAGGAAGTTTAAGGATGGCACAGCAGCATGATGGTTAGCACAATGCTTTACATTGCAGGGTTCAATTCCCACCACTGCCTGTAAGGCGTTCTCCCTCTGACTGCATGGATTTCCTCTGGATGATCCGGTTTCCTCCCACAGTCCAAAGGTGTACTGGTTGGTAGGTTAATTGGTCATGTGATGTTTTACCCCATGATTAGGCTCGGATTAAATGAGGGGTTTGCTGGGTGGAGTGGCTTGAATGGCAGGAACGGCCTATTCCATGCTGTATCCTCAGGGTCAATATCAGAAATGACCTGACTTGGTCCAACCAAGCAGCGTCCATTGCCAAGAAGGCCCACCAGTGCCTTTACTTCCTGAGAAAGCTAAAGAAATCTGGCCTGTCCCTAAAACCCTCACTAATTTTTATAGGTGCACCATAGAAAGCATTCTTCTAGGGTGCATCACAACCTGGTATGGAAGTTGTTCTGTCCCAGACCGAAAGAAGCTGCAGAAGATCATGAACACAGCCCAGCACATCACACAAACCAATCTTCCGTTCTTGGACTCTCTTTACACTGCACGCTGTTGGAGCAGTGCTGCCAGGATAATCAAGAACACAACCCACCCAGCCAACACACTTTTCATCCCTTTTCCCTCCGGGAGAAGGCTCAGGAGCTTGAAGACTCGTACGGCCAGATTTGGGAACAGCTTCTTTCCAACTGTGATAAGACTGCTGAACGGATCCTGACCCGGAACTGGGTCGTACCCTCCAAATATCCGGATCTGCCTCTCGGTCTTTTTTTTGCACTACCTTACTTTCCCTTTTCTATTTTCTATTTATGATCTATAATTTAAATTTTTAGTATATTTACTATCGATTTATACTCCAGGGAGCATGAAGTGCAGAATCAAATATCGCTGTGATGATTGTACGCTCTAGTATCAATTGTTTGGCGACAATAAAGTAATAAAGTAAAGTATCTCAATAAATAAATTAGTGCAAAATGAGAAAAAAAAGTAGTGCGGGAGTGTTCATGGGTTCAACGGGATAGATTTAAAGTCAAATTTATGCACAAGTGAATTATCTAAATCTAATCTCTGAGCAGATCGAGGTGCTTAAATAGTTGGAGAGTGAGCAAAATTATATGATCCTTACCAATTAGTCCCTCACTTCACTAGTATAAATATTTAAATAAGTGGGGGAAAGAAAACTTTGGGTAAGAGAGACCACATTTTATTGAGCAAGCAATCGATAAAGTGTGATGTTAACTAAAATAAAGTGTGATTAGAAATTAGAATACGATATGGAATCATGTGAATTTTTATGCTGATAGGGAAAACCAGATAAGCCATTTTTGTTTTAAGTGGTATTATTGGTATTCAGAGGTATTGGGAAGTTTTTTTTGTTTTGAAACTAAAATGAATTTGCAATCACACAAGAAATAAGTGATGCAAATAACGTTGCAAGGGTTTTGGGTTCAGTATAATAAGGGCCTTTTATTGTATATGTATACAGGGCTTTGTAAGACCATATCTAAGGAAAAAAACTACAATTTTAATCTCTTTATCTAAGGAAAGGTATCCTTACCTTAAATCTTCCTTAGGTACAGAAAATTGATTTTTGGATTGACAGGCCCCTTTTAAGAGAAGAAGCTTAATAGAATGAGCCTTCACTATCAGGTGTTTAGAGGAATGAGAGATGGCCTCTTTAAAATACCAAACATCTATCAATTGTTCAAATTGCCCTTGTTGGGGAATCCAAAACAAGGGGCCAATTTCTCTGGATAAGGAATAAAACAACTCGCACTGAAATAAGGAGAAGTTTCTTCACTCAGGCGAGTGTGAATCTGTCAGATTTTCTACTCCCTGAACATCTAGGATTGTGCCTAAGAATCTAAAGTCCTCAACATGAGATCTCCTCCTTTATCGAAAATAAAATGGGCCTCCCACCTCATTGTTGACAATGCAGCCCTCACCTACATCTCATTTATTTCCTGCACGTCTACCCTCACTCCATTACCCCCAAACATAACAGGGAAAGACTTCCCTTAATCATCACCCACCACCCCACAAGCCTTCACATCCAACATATCATTCTCCGCAGCTTCTGCCATCTCCAACAGGCTCCCACCACCAGGCATATCTTCTCCCTCCCCCTCTGCTTTCCACAGAGAGTGTGCTCTCCATGACTCCCTTGTTCACTCATCATCAACACCAATTTCCCCCTCCAGGCACTTATCCCTGCAACCACACTAAGTGCCGCACCTGCTGCTAACCTCTTCCCTCATTTACACTCAGGGCCCTAAACAGTCCTTCTACATGAGGTAGAACCATAGGACCATAGAAACTACAGCACAGAAACAGGTCTTTTGGCCCTTCTTGGCTGTGCCGAACCATTTTCTGCCTAGTCCCACTGACCTGCACACGGACCATATCCCTCCATACACCTCCCATCCATGTATCTTAAATGTTAAAAAAGAATCCGCATTTACCACCTCGTCTGGCAGCTCATTCCATACTCCCACCACTCTCTGTGTGAAGAAGCCCCCCCTAATGTTCCCTTTAGACTTTTTCCCCCTCACCCTTAAACCATGTCCTCTGGTTTTTTTTTCTCCCCTTGCCTCAGTGGAAAAAGCCTGCTTGCATTCACTCTATCTATACCTATCATAATTTTATATACCTCTATCAAATCTCCCCTCATTCTTCTACGCTCCAGGGAATAAAGTCCTAACCTATTCAACCTTTCTCTGTAACTGAGTTTCTCAAGTCCCGGCAACATCCTTGTAAACCTTCTCTGCACTCTTTCAACCTTATTTATATTCTTCCTGTAATTTGGTGACCAAAACTGAAAACAATACTCGAGATCCGGCCTCACCAATGCCTTATACAACCTCATCACAACATTCCAGCTCTTATACTCAATACTTTGATTAATAAATTAATCCAGTCCCTCACATGTGAGTCTATTAGTGTCATTTATTGAAGATTGGGGCATTGCCACGTTGATCATCTTCATTCTATCTACTGTACCAGCTAGGATCTCCCAGTGGCCATCCATTCTGATTACACTTCCCATTCCCATATGAACATGCCTGTTCACAGTTTTTTCTTTCAATGCCAAATTGAGGGTAGATCCAGATTGGAGGAACAACACCTCATTATACTGAGAGACCAATGCCCTTATTCTACTGAAACCAAACCCCTTGCAATATTATTTGGATCACTTAATTCTTGTGTGATTGCAAGTTAGTTTTAGTTTCAAAACAACATCTCTTATTCTGGCAGCACACAAAAGTTGCTGGTGAATGCAGCAGGCCAGGCAGCATCTCTAGGAAGAGGTACAGTCGACGTTTCGGGCTGAGACCCTTCGTCAGGACTAACTGAAAGAAGAGCTAGTAAGAGATTTGAAAGTGGGAGGGGGAGGGGGAGATCCGAAATGATAGGAGAAGACAGGAGGGGGAGGGATGGAGCCAAGAACTGGACAGGTGATTGGCAAAAGGGATATGAGAGGATCATGGGACAGGAGGCCCAGGGAGAAAGAAAAGGGGGAGGGGGGGAAAAGCCCAGAGGATGGGCAAGGGGTATAGTGAGAGGGACAGAGGGAGAAAAAGGAGAGAGAGAAAAAGAATGTGTGTATATAAATAAATAATGGATGGGGTACGAGGGGGAGGTGGGGCATTAGTGGAAGTTTGAGAAGTCAAAGTTCATGCCATCGGGTTGGAGGCTACCCAGACGAAATATAAGGTGTTGTTCCTCCAACCTGACTGTGGCTTCATCTTTACAGTAGAGGAGGCCGTGGATAGACATGGGAATGGAATCTCTTATTCTGCATCGGTAGTCTCCAACTCGATAGCATGAAGATTGATCTCTCTAACTTCTGGTAGACACATCCCTTCCGCCTTTTTCCTTTATCCCACCAGCCTCAGCCCTGCATTTTTCCCCTCACCTGCTTTCTTCATCTGCCCATCACCTACCTGTTCCTCACTCTGATTCCACTCCTCACTACCTTCCCTTTAATCCATGGTTCACTGACCTCTCCTATCATATTCCATCTTCTTCAGCCCTTTTTTTTCACTTCCACCCATCAGC
This sequence comes from Mobula birostris, assembly GCF_030028105.1. Classification (NCBI taxonomy): domain Eukaryota; kingdom Metazoa; phylum Chordata; class Chondrichthyes; order Myliobatiformes; family Myliobatidae; genus Mobula; species Mobula birostris. Next base: position 18,693,759 of record NC_092388.1, read on the forward strand.
TCCAGGGCTGATGAAGAGTCTCAACCCAAAACATTGACTGCATATTTCCCTCTGTAAATGCTGTCTGATCTGTTGAATTCCTCCAGCTGCTTTGTATGCCGTTCAGATTTCCAGCATCTGCAGTTTCTTGTGTCTCCATGGGCACGTGGCCAAGTGGTTAAGGCACTGGACTAGCGACCTGAAGGTCATGAGTTCGAGCCCCAGCCGAGGCAACGTGTTGTGTCCTTGAGCAAGGCACTTAATCACACATTGCTCTGCGACTACACCAGTTGCAAGCTGTATGGGTCCTAATGCCCTTCCCTTGGACAACATTGGTGTCGTGGAGAGGGGAGACTTGCAGCATGGGCAACTGCTGGTCTTCCATACAACCTTGCACAGGCCTGCGCCCTGGAGAGTGAAGACTTTCCAGGCGCAGATCCATGGTCTCGCAAGATGAACGGATGCCTTTATATGGGTAAAGGAATTGCAGGATTATGGTGGGAAGAATACAGTATTGCCACAGTCTATACCTTTTCTTATATTATAATTGATGTTCACATTGCACTTGTTGTAATTTCCATTCCAGTTCCATTTACTTTCTTTAACAACATCTGGCAACAAAAATGAATTTTAAAAATCTTATCAACACAAGAGATCCTGCAGTCGCTGGAAATCCAGAGCTGCTCACACACAAAATGCTGGAGGAACTCAACAGGTCAGGCAGCATCTATATAGGGGAATAAACAGTCAACTGAGAACCATAATCAAGACCCTTCAAGATTTTCTAATGTGGTGCTTTCACCAATTGCAGGATGTCACAAAAATTTCTAAGCCAATTAAATACTTTTAAGAGTGGACAATTCATAAAGTAGAAACATGAGACAACAAAATTTGGAACCAAAGTTTTCTGTAAAAATATTTCATCAGTTTTAGTGTTCATTATTACTGGGGTAAGGATCCAACAGTGTCACTCTTTGGAAAACTTACTCTGATGCCCTCAACAATTCTCCAAAAGTATCAGTGCCTGGAAATGACATAAGCTGATCTGAAAATGACACAGAAATCAGACCAATTGTATTAGGATTAATAGCAGAATCAGAATCAGGTTTAGTATCACTGGCATATGTGGTTAAATTTGTTGTTTTGCAGCAGCAGTACATTGCAATACATAATAATAAAAAAATGATAAATTACAATAAAAAAGGACAGTAGATTCTGGTTCATTGAGCTATCAGTAAATCTGGGCAGTCACTTATCTGGGACAATTCTTAAAGAACAAAAATAAATCAACAAAATAGCCAGGATTCCCTTTGATAATTTGGCACATTATGCCTCTTAATTGGGACAGGTGACTATTACCGATCAGTTTTTAACTAGCATCAGTCATGTGCGCATCGTGTGGCTATTAAACACTGTACCAAGCTTAGAACGAAGAGTTTTAAAATAGCATCACTTGTATATGGTTGTTTTCAAAAAGCAGCGATTTCTGTCACTGGTAGTTGGCAAGTAATAAGCAGTAAGACAATTCGGAACCGTTTTGTTCACTGCAGCTTCGAGCCTTCAGGCTTGAAGTTGCTAGAAACGGCTGAGAGTGAAAATGAAATGATTTCACTACTTCAACAAGTTAGGAATGATGAAGAATTTGAAGGTATGGAAAATAATCTTGAATGTTACAATAAAAGTGAAGATTTGGAGAATGCAATTGTCAAAAACATTGATTGAAGCCAGTCCATTATCTGCACTAGGTATCTGAGCTGATTTTGTTCATTTACGGTCAATCAAAAGAACACTGCAGCGTACATTGGATTAGCTATTAGGAACTAATACACTGTGTTGTAGTACGATAGTAGTTTTGGACATGTATTTTATTTACTCAGTTAAATACTAGTTTGTCTTTTTTATAACTTTTTAACTATTTCCATGAAACCTCAGCTAATTGGGGCAGTCGCGAAAATGGGCCAAAATGTACAAGTTCCAAATAACTGGTATCCACTGTATATATAAAAAATAAATTAAATAAGTGGTGTAAAAACAAAAGAAGAAAAAAATAGTGAGGTAGTGGTTATGGATTCAATTTTCATTCAGAATTCTGATGGTGGAGGGGAAGAAGATGTTCCTGAAACATTGCATGTGTGTCTTCAGGCTCCTTGATGTTAGCAATGAGAAAAAGGCATGTCTTGGGCAATGGGGTCCTTAGTGATGGACGGCGCCTTTCTGAGACATCAGCTTTTGAAGGTGTCCTCAATGCTGAGGAGGCCAGTGCCTATGATGGAGCTGACCGAATTTACAACTTTCCGCAGCTCTTTCCAATCCTGTGCAGTGGCTGCTTCATACTAGACAGTGATGCAACCAGTTAGTATGCTCTCCAGAGCACATCCATAGAAATTTGAGAATGTCTTTAGTGACATACCAAGTATCCTCAAATTTCTAATGAAATATAGCTGCTGTTGTGTCATCTTTGTAATTGCATCAATATGTTGGGCCCAGGATAGATCTTCAGAGATGCTAATACCCACAAACTTGAAACTGCTTGCCCTTTCCACTGCTGATCCCTTGATGAGGACTGATGTGTGTTCCCTCAACTTCCCTTTCTTGAAGTCCAGAATCAATTCCTTGGTCTTGCTGATGTTGAGTGCAAGGTTTTGTTGTGACACCACTCAACCAGCTGATCTACCTTGTGCCTGTACACCCCCTCATCACCATCTGAATCTCTGCCAATAATAATTTTGTCATTGGTAGACTTATAGATGGTGTTTGAGCTGTGCCTAGCCACGCAATCATGGATGTAGAGAGGGTAGAGCAGTGGGCTAAGCACGCATACTTGAGGTGCACCAGTGTTGACTGTCAGCGAGGAGGAGCGCACAGACTGTGGGCTCCCAGTGAGGAAGTCAAGGATCCATTTGCAGAGGAAGGTACAGAGGCCCAGGTTTTGGAACTTGTTGCTTAGAACTGAGGATACAATTCTGTTGGACGCTGAGCTGTTATCAATAAACAGCAGCCTGATGTAGGTGTTACTATTGTCCAGGTGATTCCAGGCCAGGTGGAGAGTCAGTGAGATTGCATCCACTGTAGACCTATTGTAGCAATAGGAAAATTGCAGGGATCCCAGTCCTCACTTTGGCAGGAGTTGGTTCTAGCCATGACCAACCTCTCAAAGCACCTCATCGCAGCAAATGTGAGTGGAAATGGGCAATAGTCATTGAGGCAGCTCACCCTGCACTCGGCTCTCATTTCTGCCAAGCTGTGATTGTCCTCAAATATTCACCAGGCAGGTCCACCTATACCTCTGTCTGACAGGCCTATCCACCTCTGACCTTGACATTAAGATCATGTGCATAATCATGATTAACTACAGTTTTCTGACCAGTGATCCAACACACACAATCCTGTTCTCAGTCACGCATCTCCTCTTTCTTGAATAGACAGCAGCAGCTGGCTTTCTCTGCATAGTGGCTTTTAGTCATTTTTAAAATTGGGTTATTTGAGTTTCTTGCTTTATGGCTGCCTTTTAGCAGACAAATCTCATGGTGTATAATTTAAACATTCTTTGAAAATAAATGAGCTTTGATTCTTTGAATCTTTAGGCTGGTATAGCACAGCATTGTCAGATATTGCTGCTCCAGTGTGTTGAGGCAGTATATCCACGTTGAGTGCTAACTATTAGTCTCCCCTGGAGTTGCAGATATGTGAGGTGCCGTAGCTGCCGCTGCCCTTGTTCCTGTTGGCAGTGTTGTTATCAGTTCAGATCCTGTTCCTACTCCTGCTGGTGAACTGATAACAATGGCCAGAGGCTCCCAGAGGACCTCGAATGTGTAAACTGGAACTCAAGTGTAAATAACAACTCCAGAGGGTAAGGAATAATTCTTCAGCATAAGTTCTGATGTCCCCTTTCCCATTACTTCCCGGTTATATGTTTGATCATGAAAGCATCTACTGCTAAGGAACGGGATCCAGTGGGCCCTAGGGAAACAATTGGGTGGTGTGGACTTTACTGATGATATAGCTCTTCTGTCTCATACCACAATCAGGTGCAAGAAAAAACCAGCAGGACATGGAAACCACATCAGTGCAAGTGGTCCTTAACATCCACAAAGGGAAAACTAAGGTCCTCAATATCAAGTCAACCTGTGTTGACCCAGTCACTCTCGAGGGAAGACAACTTGAGGAGGTAGAAGCCCTCATCTACCTGGCTAGTGTCATTGACAGACAGGGCACCAGCGATACGGATGCAAGACAAGGATCAGCAAAGCTAGGGTAGCCTTCATCCAGCTCAAGACCATCTGGTGTTCCAACAAGCTCTCACAGTGCAATAAGTTCAGGCTGTTCAACTCCAACGTGCTCAGTTCTTCTGTATGGGGCAGAGACTTAGAGGACAACAAAGACTATCTTTAGGAAAGTGCAGACCTTTATTAATAGCTGTCTGAGAAAAACCCTCCTGATCTGCTGGCCAGAAGTCGTCAGCAGCACCAATCTATGGCAGAGAACACACCAGCCAGCAGTGGAAGAAGAATTAAGGAAAAGAAGATGGGAATGGATAGGACATATGATGCATAAACCAAGTACCAGCATCACCAGGCAAGCGCTAATATTCAATCCCTGGGGATAGTGGTGGGCATGCAACCCTGAGGCTGACACCAAGAAGATGGCTACACCTGGGGACAACTTGGAAGACTGGCCCTGGACTGAAGATTCTGGTGAGCTGCTATCAGTAGGGTATGCCCCAACAGGGGTGATGTGTTTAACTCACTAACTAACCATAAGCTCTACTGACAAATCTTATCCCCGTATCATCATCAGGTGCCATGCCCAGATTGAGCTTTGACTGCCATAGCCCACACACTCCTGTTTCGGGTCAAGTGGATCAGTTCATTGGTATTCATTTCCAGTTCTCTGGCTGCTGTCTCCGTCATTATTTGTCTTTGCTTTCTTCCCTTCAATCTTTCCCATAATTACAGTGCATTCTAACTCCTCTTTCCTAATCACATGCCCGATGAAGTTACGTTGCCTTTTCATGATCTCATACATTATTTCTCTTTTTGTGCTTGCTTTGTTCATGACATCCTCGTTAGATATTCGTTTCATCCATGATATTCTTTACATCCTCCTCAAAAACCACATCTCTGCTGCTTCAATTCATTTCCTCATGTTACTAGATATTGTCCAACATTCTGAGCCGTATAACATAACTGGATAAACATAACAGTTCAGTGCTCTGAGGCGAGTTGTTATGCCTAATTTAGTGTTGGTCAGTATACTCTTCATTCTAGTAAAGGTGTCTTTTGCCATCTCTCTTCTTCTTTTGATGTCCATGTCACACCTGCCATCTGATGTCACCCAGCTTCCTAAGTAGCAAAAGTTCTGTACTTGTTTTATGTCTTCCCCGTTTATTCTCAGACTGCAGATAGGATTCTCCTTCTTCTTGGATATCACCATACATTGTATTTTTGTAATTGATAGATAGATCCATTTTTGCACTTTCTTCAACAACTATATCAATTTTGTAGTTCTTCCTCCATACTTGCAATTAACACAGTGTCATCCGCATATCTAAAGTTATTGATGTTTTCACCACCAACTTTGATTCCCAAGATGTCTCTTATTTTTTGTAATATTGTTTCACTGCACACATTAAACAAATCAGGGAAGAAAACATACCCTTGTCTAACGCCTCTCTTGATTTTTGTATCCCCATGTAAACTTTTTAAAAATTAGCTCTTTTCCCTGTCATGCTGTCTTATTCTTGCTTTGTATTTATCGAGAAGCTTCAGATAGTCCAGGAAACCTGTGGACTGAAATAGAAATTCCACATCAACATTGTCCTAGCTGAATGATTTTGCATATTACCAATTGTCATGGCCTCTCGCCTGTGAGGGTTATAGAAACATAGCCTAATGCACAAAAATGAAATGCCAAATATACACAGGCTGGAGCCACTTTGCTGATGCATGCACATTTCCAGAAGACCATACGACATAGGAGCATAATGAAGCCATTGGGCTTGTCAGGTCTTCAGAGCCATTCCATCATGGCTGATCCATTCTCCCTCTCCACCTCATGCTCCTGCCTTCTCCCTGTAACCATTGATACCCTTACTAATCAAAAACCCATCAACCTCCACTTTAAATATACCTAGTGACTTGGCTTCCATAGCCTTCTGTGTCAATGAATTCCACAGATTTCACCCAGCACTGGCCAAAGAAATGCCTCCTCATCTCTGTTCTAAAGGAATGTATGCCCTTCTATTCTGAAGCTGTGCCCTCTGGTTCTAGACTCTCCAACTATAGGAAACATCCTCTCCATGTCCACTGTGTCCAGGCCTTTCAATATTCGATAGGTTTCTCCTTGGTTTTATTTATTTATTTATTGTGATACAGCACAGAGCAAACACTTCAGCCCTTTGAGCAACCCCCAGTTTAACACGAGCCTAATCATAGGACAATTTACAGTGCGCAGTTAACCTACTCACTGGTTTGTCTTTGGACTATGGGAAAAGAAAAACAGAGCACCCAGAGGAAACCCACCCACAGGGAGAACGTACAAACTCCTTACAGGCAGCAGCAGAAATTGAACCCAGGTCTCAGGTACTGTGAAGCGTTATGCTAACCACCACACTACCCTGCTGTCTCTCCCTCCCCCACCGTCTACAAGCAGCTGGATGTGCTCTTCCCTCTTATTCCCCCCCCGTCTAAAATCAACTAGTATTGTTTATTTTAATTTCACATAATAAATAAAGTCCAGGGTAATTTATTAATGAAAATGGTCTTTATGCTATTTTCCTTTTCTGTTTGGATATATTTTCAGAATAAAATTGCACATATTTATAGAGAGATGAGAAAAAAAATAGTGAAATAGTGGGAAGTTCAAGAAGTAAATTGTTGCAATGTTCATCTGAGTTTTTCTGCTTCGGAATCTGTCTTGCAGTATCTTGATCTATAAATATGATTTTAAAATAAGTTATCATGCAAGCCATTATATTCATCTTCCCTAAACAATGCTATCTTCAATTTCTAATATGAAACTTGAAGTATTAGTTCAATAACAGGGAAACATAACTCCACAGATTTAAACAGTTAGAGGTGATTTCTTACAACATGGCTATCTGACAAAAATAAAAAAGCACAGTAGTCCTAAACCAGGCGAGATCAGACAAATACTTGCCGCTTCCTAGTCTTCTGTGAAACATGACATTGCAACACTAATGCATATAAAATAGCAATCTGCATCAGTGAGAAAGCATCTAGCTTACAAGGGAGATCTATCACTGTTAACAGGTCACTTGCCACCAATCTATATACACTCTGACTAATGTTTATAGACTGAATCAAGATGGTTTGAAATTAAACAAATAAAAATAATAACATTCACAGCTTTGTCTGAATTTCCCAGCTCTATCCTTTGATTAAAACATCATGTTAGGTTGGATAGAAATAGTTCTACAAGCAAAGGAGAGATGTTATTCATTAATATGTAGATAACCTTGGGGTGTGTGATAAATGACGTCTACCACATTTTGTTTTTCTTTCATTTCTTTTCCCTGCAGTACATCCATATTCTAGAATGGAGGTTTGACTGCACATAGTTTGCATCACCTGTAAAAATAAGATAGTAGGATCAAAAATATCTCAATATCTGATCACACTCTGATTCTCTATTACTGCAGGCTGCAGGCTCTGAATAAACCATGCATGAATTATAAACAACCAGGCTGATATTTCTTCTTACGCTACAATGAGAAATTCCTTTCATCTGCCCTTTAGAAGGGTTCATATAGTTACAGCCACATCCATATATTACAGCTCAACCTGCAGCCAAAGACTTCAAAGCTATTGGTTAAAAGTTGAGGATGCAAGAAATCAATTTTCTCTCGTAAATGCTGGAGAAGTTGTTTGAATGAATATTCCTCGCAGACCAGAGAACTATTTCAAATTAATTCGAATGTAACCTTGATTTTTTTTTTGTTGTTGCCTCCTTTGAGACAAACCTAATTTACACTTAGAGGCCACTTTATTAGGTACAGGAGTGGAACCTGGTGTAGCCCATCCCGTGAGTGCAGGTTTCGGCTTTTCTGCTGCTGTAGCGCATCCACTTCAAGGTTTGACGTGTTGTGCGTTCAGAGATGCTCTTCTGCACACCACTGTTGTAATGTATGGTTGTTTGAGTTTCCAGTCTGGCCATTCTCCACTGACTTCACTCTTTAACAAGGCATCTTCGCCCTCAGAACTGCCACTCAATGGATTTTTTTTGTTTTTCACCCCATTCTCTGTCAATTCTAGAGACTGTTGTCCACAGAAATCCCAGGAGGTCAACAGATTCTGACATACTGAAACCACTGTAACTGGCACCAACAATCATTGAATGGTCAAAGTCATTTAGAACACATTTCTTCCCAATTCTGATGTTTGGTCTGAACAACAACTGAACCTCTTGACCATGTCTTCATGCTTTTATGGATTGAGTTGCTGCCACATGATTGCTGATTAGATACAATGGATTCCAGTTAATTGGGCTTTTGGTTTAGTGGGGCAATCCTTTAATTGGGACACCTCTTAAAGAACAAAAATTAATCAAGAAAGTAACCAGGATTCTTTTTGTTTATTTTGGACACTTTGCCACTTAAGTGAGATAGGTACCGTTGCCAAAAGGTTTCTAAATAGCATCAGTCATGTACACGACATAAGGCCGTTAGACACTATATCATGCTTAGAGTGAATGGTTTTTAAATAGCAACACACATCAAAGTTGCTGGTGAACGCAGCAGGCCAGGCAGCATTTCTAGGAAGAGGTGCAGTCAACGTTTCAGGCCGAGACCCTTCGTCAGGACTAACTGAAGGAAGAGTGAGTAAGGGATTTGAAAGTTGGAGGGGGAGGGGGAGATCCAAAATGATAGGAGAAGACAGGAGGGGGAGGGATGGAGCCAAGAGCTGAACAGGTGATAGGCAAAAGGGGATACGAGAGGATCATGGGACAGGAGGTCCGGGAAGAAAGACAAGGGGGGGGGGAACCCAGAGGATGGGCAAGAGGTATATTCAGAGGGACAGAGGGAGAAAAAGGAGAGTGAGAAAAAGGAGAGTGAGAGAAAGAATGTGTGCATAAAAATAAGTAACAGATGGGGTACGAGGGGGAGGTGGGTCCTAGCGGAAGTTAGAGAAGTCGATGTTCATGCCATCAGGTTGGAGGCTACCCACACGGAATATAAGGTGTTGTTCCTCCAACCTGAGTGTGGCTTCATCCCCGGACCTCCTGTCTCATGATCCTCTCGTATCCCCTTTTGCCTATCACCTGTTCAGCTCTTGGCTCCATCCCTCCCCCTCCTGTCTTCTCCTATCATTTTGGATCTCCCCCTCCCCCTCCAACTTTCAAATCCCTTACCTACTCTTCCTTCAGTTAGTCCTGACGAAGGGTCTCGGCCTGAAACATCCACTGCACCTCTTCCAAGAGATGCTGCCTGGCCTGCTGCATTCACCAGCAACTTTGATGTGTGTTGCTTGAATTTCCAGCATCTGCAGAATTCCTCTTGTTTGGTTTTTAAATAGCGCCAGGTATGTTGTTTGTCTTCAAAAAGCAGTGGTTTTTGTTATTGATAGCAAGAAATAAACAGTAAGACAATTCTGAACCGTTTTGCTCACCATGGTTTCAAGCAGTCAGGCCTGGAGATGCCAGAAACAGCCAGGAGTGAAAGTGAAATGATTTCACTACCTCAACAAATTAGGAACTACAAATAATTTGAATGTATCGACAATCATCTTGAAAACTAACTAAAATGTAGACTTGGAGGATGCAATTGTCAACAGCATTGTATGAAGGCAGTCCATAATCTGCACTAGCTGTCTGATTTTATTCATTTACAGTCAAGTGAACATAATGTGGATGAATTCCTCCATTGTCAAGTATTATGAACCAATACTCAGCTTTATAGCACTGTAGTAGTATTGATAGTGTTCTAATTTGTTCTGTATTTCATTTAAATATATAATTTGTTTCCCAGTTTGTCTTTTTTAATACCTTTTTAACTATTTCTATGAAACTTCAGCTACTTGGGGCAGCTGCTTAATTAGGCCACAATGTATTGTTCCTGATGTGTCCCAATTAACCAGAACCCACTGAACTTGCATTAACTAGCAGGTGAAGAGGTGTACCTAATAAAGTGGCCTCTGAGTGTAAACTCAGTCAAGCCGTTCATTTATCTCTGGTATCACATGCATATGATGTCACCTAGTAGAAAATATTATAATTATTGGCAAGACGAGGGGATTGTTAGGAATGACAAGAAGGACAAGAGAAAGATGGGGGTTACAGAAAGAACAACTAGAATTCATTCCTCAACCTTTGGTTGCTGCAATGGACCACTCGCTGGTATATTCTTCTAATTTGTGAGAATTATACCGTGTTTTGAAATTATTTGTTGATTGTAATTTTGTAATTTTAAACCATTTCTAAATTAGAATTCCTCTGTAAATGTTGACTGTGTGTTAAGAATTACTTGTCTGAACTTAAATGTGTATCAATAAAATTACAATAATTGTGTTTAAACTATTTCATTAGATAGAAGTATCCCCTTCTTGGTTGAGGATGGGCGAGTCCCACCACCCAAACAGAGGGTAGACCTCGCTGCAGAGGCTAGACACGGAAGTAAGCTAGTCCTTGAAAAGTAGGTAGATAAAGTATAATCTCCCTATAATGAGAGTGCTCGTAGATATACATATCAAATAGGTCTTAAAATTTTCTTCTGAGCTCAGGGCTTTGCAGACAGGGAACCCAATACCAGCACAGAATCAGTCTCCAACTTTTCAAATATCAGGAATGTCATCATTTCATAAGTCTCTAGAAAACTCTCAACGCATCACATTTGTAGTGAAGTTCCACCCCTTCTGATCTACACTGACATGACAACTTTAGATGTCCTGGGGTTTTTCTCTCCAGATATTCACAATTTGGCTTAGTCCTCTTCCAACTATTCTCTTCTGAACTATTATTGCAGTAATGAGGTCTCAGAAGAGGGAAACACAAGGCTCATGAAAACAACTTACCACACTTTTTCATTCTGAGGTGGTATTCTAAAATTTTATTAAACATCTCCACTTGTGTACATCTAAAACTGTATAGAATCCTGACCCTCAGGAAAAGTTTCTAAACAAAGATAATCTGAGGCAAATTATAACACAATGAGTAAAACTGGCCATCAAATATAACACATAAACCATGTGCTGATGATGCAGTAGCTCATTTCACATGCTGCCTGGATCTTATTTCCACCTATGTTAATGAAAAAGGACAGTGCCCATGGTATAAAATGCACTGCCCGCTATCACATATTTGGCATTTGCTTTGACAATTAATTTTGCCTATACCATCTGATATTATTTAGTGCAGTACATAAATCAGCTCAAGACAAAAGAGCAACCATAAGGAGCCCTGGCATTTATCAACACAAACTGCTGCTTGATTCTTTACTGAAGGAATTATCTCCAGTAGAATTACCTCTACTGTCAGATCACATGCTTCCTTTTGTTAGCTCCTTATTATTTGGGATCAGAAAATTAATCTTGAAATAATGATATTCAGTAAACTGCCTCTTTTCAGTGCTAGTCAAATTCTGGGACTTCTCGGAACAATTATTTGTACAATGCACAAAATGCTAGAGGAACTCAGCAGGTCAAGCAGTATCTATGGAAAGGAATAAAGATTTGACTTTTCTGGATTGATGAAGGGATTCAGGCCAAAACATTAACTCTTTATCTCTCTCCACAGATGCTGCCTGACCTACTGAGTTATTCTTGAATTTTGCGTGTGTTGCTCTAGATTTCCCGCATCCACAGAATCGCTTGTGTTTTTATTGTAGCAGGGCAATTCATGTTTCTCTGCTGTACAACTCTAATTAGATGCCTACCTTAATTCTGGGAAATTCAACATAAACATGATTAAAGTCATGGATTTTGAAGCTAACATGATGACTAGCTAGCAATGGCATTTTTAAAATAATAGTTGATGCTTTATCTCAGCATATTACTTTTTACTACCAATAACACTACTTCAGAATTTACTCTTCCAATTCAGTAATAGCAAAAAGTTCTCCCGTGAATAATATGTTCGGGTGACCCAATATGTTTGTTCACTGACTCTACAGGGATAAAAGAAGAGCTTCTTGAATGATAAAGAAGAAAATGTTTGAGCTTTTGAAAGTGATTGGAACTGTTTAAGTACACCATCAATGTCAACAGATATAGGATGTTCACATTTGCATGGTTTTCTACATTACTTATACATAGCCTGATGATAACAGAACATAAATACTGCAATGTAACTTGTTTATAATGCATGTAGAATTTTACTGGACTTATTAAATATATATTGTATTTCCTAGCAGTCTTTTGTGTTGAGCTCTATTGGGATATTATTGTTCTCAATAAGACAAGGCAAATTGAAATAGCTTCTGTTGGGATTTGACTACATACAAGAAAATACATTTAATCTGACGTGGTTAATTTAATGATGCCTCATGTAATTGTACATAAAACATTAATAATATATCCATCCCCCATTAAAGTTCTGATTACTATTTGACAATACATTTGTTTGTGATGTTCAATGTGAGAATCATTCCTACAAAACTTTCTCTGGGACAAGTTTTAGTTTTTAAACACAACTCAGTTGACTGCCTTTGCTGAAAACCCTTACAGGAGTCCCCAGCCTGGGATCCAGGGGCTCATAGAAAAGGTTGGGAACCCCACTTTAGCAAGTTTCTGTGATGCATGCCATAGCTGGCAAACTTTGAACCAAAACCTATCCCGTTATAGGCAAAGATAAAGCCAGTATGTACAACTGCCATGTTCAGTTATCACCCAACATTCTGATCTTCTATGTTAAAATCAGAAAGTGAGGAAAAGTTAAACAAAATCATTAAAAAGGACTAGAATTCTACCACACCATCACATAGGACTGAAACAGGCCTTTATCCACTATGTATCTTCTGATTATTGTAGTACATTTCATAATTTTTTCCAATGTAGTGGATATGAAGGGGTTGTTTTCTTTTGTGAGGGATTCTTGGACCAGAGGGCACAGCCTCAGAATAGGAAGTCCCTTTTGAACAGAGAGGAGGAGGAATTTCTTTAGCCAGAGGGTGGTGAATCTGTAGAATTCATTGCTACAGGTAGCTGTGGAGGCCAAGTCGTTGGGCATATTTAAAGTGGAGGTTGATAGGATCTTGATCAGTCAGGGTGTCAAAGATGACGGCGAGAAGGCAATTATGTATTGCACTGAACTGCTGCTGCTAAGTTAACAAATTTCACGACACATGCCAGTGATAATAAACCTGATTCTGAATGGGGTTGGGAGGGATAATATATCAGCCATGATGGAATGCAGAGATGACTCAATGGGTCGAAAGGCCTAAGTCTTCTCCTATGTCTTATAGTCTTTGACACAGAGAGGTCATCAGGTTATTCCTGTCATAATTGGTGTGTGATGGACAATTAATGTCAACGTTCTGAGATGTGCTGCATGGCGCAGGCCTCGACTGTGGGAGCAGCATTATACTGGGGGTGGAAGCCTGCCTCTGCATTGAGTATAGGGCTTTTCCTGACTCTGCTGAAGATTTCACCTGAGTAGTCCTGAGATCATCTAAATACCACTTCTGATGGTAAATACCACTTTTCCTCATTTGTTAGGTTTTCTTAAGCCTACCTCCAACGTACAAACCCGATTTCCACTGATGTCATTTTACCCCCTCAGCCACCTGATTGAGCTCAAATAGTAATTGCCTTTATGCCCAACGAGAATGACAATTTAATACCTTCTACCACAAAGGAGATTATAAAACCAATGACATTCTTTGTATGCAGCTTTTGTCTGCAAATTAATACTTTTTTAAATGACATAAACTTTTGGTATCATCCCAAAGCAATGCATTAGTGGCTAATTGCAGATACGGTGTTCAAATATGATCCAGACAGGAAGTGAATTTTCCTCACTATTCAGTAGCCACTCATTGACTTAGCCATAGTTTAGAAATGAATGATTAAACGGCCAAAGTTAAGTAGGGAAATTTTTGTGTCTCCAATGTATACTTCCGAAAATTAAGCAGATGCTTAAGGAATGAAGAAGATCGACTGGTAGAAGTGATAGCAATGTTTTTGCCATGTGTTCTTGGCATGTTGTTGTTCATGGGAAAGGCAGCAGGTTTCTGTACCTCCGTCCCTGGGCTGAAGAGCTGGTGAATGAATTGTCAGAGTACTTCAAGAGTTGTGTGAGTGGGATGTGAACCCCATTAAATCTACCCTGAATAATGACAGCAATATTCCAAACTCAAAAGAAGTAATGAACCAGACCGCATTTAAAAAGATTAAGTTCAAAGTCCAAAGTATATTTATTATCAAAGTACGTATATGTCACCATATACAACACTGAGATTTGTTTTCTTGTGGACATACTCACTAATTCTAATAACCGTAATAGAATCAGTGGGAGACTACACCAACAGGGTGGAAAACCAATGTGTATAAGACAAAAACTGTGCAAGTACAAAAAGAAGAAATAATATTAAAGCTACAAATATTGAGAGCATGAGATGAAGAGTCCTTGAAAGTGAGTCCACAGGTTGTGGGAACCATTCAGTGATGGGGTAAGTGAAGTTGAGAGAAGTTATCTCCTCTGGTTCAAGAGCCTGATGGTTGAGGGGTAGTAACTGCTCCCGAACCCGGTGGGGTGAGTCCTGAGGCTCCCGTATCTTCTTGCTGATGGCAGCAGTGAGAAATGAGCATGACCTGGATGGTGAGGATCCCTGATGATGGTGCTGTGTTCCTGTGACAGCGTGTCATGTAGATGTGCTCAATGGTGGGGGGGGCTTCACCCGTGATGGACTGTGCCATATCCACTTCCTCTTGTCAGATTTTCTATTCCAGTTCATTGGTGTTTCCATACAAGGCTGTGATGCATCCAGTCAATACACTTTCCACTATATATCTATAGCAGCTTATCAAAGTTTTAGATGTTATGCCGAATCTTCATGAGCTTCTAAGAAAGTAGAGCTGCTGCCGTGCTTTCTTCAGAATTGCAGTTCCATGCTGGGCTCAGGGCAGGTCCCCCAGTTGCTGACCCCCAGAAACTCTGATTCCCTGATGAGGACTGGCTCGTGGACTCCGGTTTCCTCCTCCTGAAGCCAGTAATCGGCTCCTTGGTCTCGCTGACATTGGGTGAGGTGTTGTTGTTGTGGCACCACTCAGCCATGTTTTCAATCTCTCTCCTATATGCTGATTTGTCACCACATTTGACTTGGTCTATGACAGTGGTAACATCGGCGAACTTAAATATGGCATTGGAGCTGTGCTTAGCCTCACAGTCATAAGTGTAAAGTGAGTAGAGCAGGGATAAGTATACAGGCTTGTGGTGCATCTGTGCTGAAGGAGACTGCGGATGGAGACTTCTTTTAAGAGATTACCTTTACCTGTCACATGTACATCAATTCCTAAGGCAAAATGCATCAAATCAAAACCCGACGCAGACTGGGAGACTGTTTCGCTGAACACCTACGCTCTGACTACCAGAGAAAGCAGGATCTCCCAATGGCCACATACTTTAATTCCACGTTCCATTCCCATTCTGATATGTCTATCCACGGCCTCCTCTACTGTCAAAATGAAGCCACACTCAGGTTGGAGGAACAACACCTTGTATTCCGTCTGGGTAGCCTCCAACCTGATGGCATGAACATTGACTTCTCTAACTTCCATTAATGCCCCTCCTCCTGTTCTTACCCCATCCCTTATTTATTTATTTGTTTGTTTATTTATTTACCTGTCCTTTTTTTTCTCTCTGTCCCTCTCACAATTACTCCTTGCCTGCTCTCCATCTTCCTCTGGTGCTCCCCTCCCCCTTTCTTTCCCCCTCGGCCTCCCAAGGTGCCCCATGATCCTCTCCCTTCTCCAGCCTTGTATCCCTTTTGCCAATCAACTTTCCAGCTCTTAGCTCTATCCCTCCCCCTCCTGTCTTCTCCTATCATTTTGGATCTCCCCCTCCCCCTCCCACTTTCAAATCTCTTACTCTCTCTTCTTTCAGTTAGTCCTGAAATGTCGACTGTGCTTCTTCCTATGGATGCTGCCTGGCCTGCTGCGTTCCACCAGCATTTTGTGTGTGTTGCTTGAATTTCCAGCATCTGCAGATTTCCTCGTGTTTGTAAAATCAAATCAGTGATGATTTGGCTGGGCAGCCTGCAAGTGTCGCCACGCTTCTGATACCAACATAGCATGCCCACATCTTTGGAAATCAAAGCACCCACAATCAGATGGAAAACAGCAAGCAGCTTACAGACAGTGGCAGGAACTGAATCCCAATCTTACTGAAATATTATTACACTGACTGCTATGCTGCTGTGCCGCTCCTTAATTTATGACAATTCATTAATTTAATTATCACCGTTAGTGAATTAGTTATTTCCAGATGTTTCAATCTGAGCGCACTTTTCAGGTTATCACTTAAAGATGTTGGATCTCAAACGTATAACCACCAACATATGAGCACCATGTTGTCCAATAATTTTGTAGAATCCAGTTGGTTGAAGATCTTAACGTGAATCAGAAGAAGCCTTGTGAAAATAAATAAATTAATGATGGTCAAATAGGTAGTTGGATTCCAATAGCATTTTGATCTTTAGCCACCAAAATTGCCCGTTTCTGCTGAGGAGATTGTAAGGAGATCACTGTGAGTTTGCATTATAGGGATGCAAATCCAAAAAGCATGCAGGCAAATCAGAATCTCCTGTAAGGCACCTTTGTGGGGCACAACCTGTCCTTCAATACATTCTCCATGCCAACATCATCCTTGATATTTTGACTTGCGATTTTGCTCAGAGTTCACAATAAAGCAATAGGTAACACACAAAATGTCAAAAACTTTGAGTGAAGGGATAGTAATTTCCATAGAATGAAATGAAAACATTTTTTGCAATTGCTCAAAATCCAAAGCTTCCTTAACTTTCTTTCCAACATCTAGACCAGGGATTCACAACCTGAGGTCCACAGACCCCTTGCTTAATGGTATTAGTCCATGGCATAAAGTAGCCCTGATCTAGACTTTTCAATACAAGTCAAATTCTGGTAATTCTCAGAACAATTAACTACATAGATTTATTGTCACTAATTCAGAACACATGCTGTAGTCTTTTGAGAGAAATACATGCCTTCCTTGAAAAAATGTTTGCTATGTGTGAATCAGTTTATATTTCTTGCCTGATAGCTTGCATTCAGCACATCAAGCAAAACTGTCAGGTTTCCTTCCCTGACACCAATCCCGATAACAAAACTTTCAGGAACTGAGGAGTGTAACTTGACCCTGATAGCATATTCCTCTGAACCAAAAGGAGGTCACACTAGAGATCTGGAGCTTTTAAGATTAAGATGAGTGTTTGGGTCATGGTATTGTCAAACTAGGCAGCCG
Source organism: Mobula birostris (assembly GCF_030028105.1). Lineage (NCBI taxonomy): Eukaryota > Metazoa > Chordata > Chondrichthyes > Myliobatiformes > Myliobatidae > Mobula > Mobula birostris. The sequence goes on from NC_092388.1 coordinate 18,711,168, forward strand.
CCTTTGATTGAGTGATAGCTCGCTTTCCACAGCAATAGCCAGACAGCTAATCCTTCCAGGTCCAGAACTATGTAATTTTTGTTTTCATTTGTGAAAAGCTTTTGTTTGATAATTTATCTGTGAAGTGCTTTAGGATGTTTTTCCAATGATGAAAGTGTCACATATTTGAAAGTTGTTGCTATGTATAGACTTAATAGTATGCTGGGGGGGGAGGGGGGTCAGACAGGAAGGAGATTGTGTGACACAAATCTCCTGTCTGATCCCTCCACACTATTAAGTCTTCGAAGTGAATGAGACTAGAGCATAGCATGTTGTCTGCTCAGTGTAAGGGTCAAGCCTTACAGGTATGAAAAATTAATTCAGGATGTGGATAGGCATATGGATTTGTGGTACCATAGCTATCACGGCAGTGTAAAAGTGGTAGGAGTACATTGAGTACATTTAAGAAAGCAATTTGGAGGCAAAAGGAGGACATGAGGTATCCTTGGCAAATAAAGTAAAGGAGAATCCTGAGATTGTATAAGTATATTAACAGCAGAGGGTTCACCCACCTGCCCCCCCCCCCAGTATTTTGTGTGTTTTTGCAGGCAACTTAGCTCCGGAAGGCACCTTGGTTGGCATGGAGAAGTTGGACCACAGGCTGTATAATTCTATATGGATATTACTTTTACCAACACACTCTCTTAAAGAATCTTTATGGCTGGTGAGGTACCTTTTAATGTGTGACCTCCATTGTAAATGGCGATTAGTACATGGCAATCCTCCATAAACACAGTGAAATTAGCAAAGTTAAGAAGCCTAGAGATCAAGGCCCGATGGCCAGACCCCGAGCCCTATGAAACTCTGTGAATCTGCTGGGGAACAAGTCTTCAGAAGGCTGGAGGCCAAAAACAGCCTGACCTGGGATTAGAGAACTGTACATGAGTGTGGGAGGGTGGGAGGGTGGGAGGGTTGGAGGAAGGAAGGCAGCTTTTTTCACTTAGCATGTTGGTTTGTTGCATCCTGCATTTTCTGCCGAGCATGCTGGCGTTGAAATGCATGGTGACACCTGTGGGTCGCTCCCAACACATCCTCAGGTGTGTTGCCTGTTAACACAAGTGATGCATTTCACCGCATGTTTCAATGTACACAGACATACCACCTCTCCTGGAAGTTCCGGGAGTCTCCCGCGTATTGATAGCGGCTCCCTGACACCCACAGCTTATATACAATATCCCGGAAATCGATTTTTTTGAGAGTGAGCGACTGAGATGGAGAGAGAGAGAGACAGAGAGAGTGAGTGACAGACGTAGTGAGAGAGTGACAGAGAGAGCATCCTATTTGGTCTCTCTTTGTGCTAAAGAGACCTATCAGTTTTCTCTGTGGGCGGGCTTTACAGTCGACCTCTCTCTCTTTTTCATTGTCCATCAGTTCAGTTTAGTGTCCTGCAGCACCATGGCAGAGTGTTCCAAAAAAAATGTAAAATGTACGTCACCCCAGACTACACTAAAGTGTACCCCTGCCTAATAGGGGTTAAAAATAATGACAGTGTTGCTCACTGCACTGTTTGCAACAGTATCTTTTCTATTGCCCATGGCGGGTTAAATGACTGTAAAGGACATGTTGAGGTGAGTTTAACAGGTGTCATTTATTCACTAGCATAGCTAACATTATTTAAACTAGCTAGCTGGCTGCTCAGGAGCTACTCTATTGATGTCCTACGTGATGAGGCCAAGCTCCCTGTAGACTTACTTAAAGTTGTAATAGAATAAAAAATGACTTCATGATAATATAAAGGTATTGAGAGAACAGAACGTTCAGGAGATAGATGTGAGCAACTCTGAAATTCACCGCCCAGATGAAGAGCTCTTTATTGGGTACCTGGCAAGGAGGCAGTTGCTAAGCGAGGAAGCACAAGAGATCCCCCCTCCCCTTACAAGACAAAGCAGTTCTCCAAAGATGCCAGAGCATTCTATGTCAGGTGCTTTCAAAAAATCTTGGAGAAGTTCCCAATGAGAGAACAAATCTTGAAAAATCTGTCAGTGATCAATACAGAGAGCCAAGGTGAGGTGAGTCCAGAGCAGATTGTGCCTTTGGCAAGATAGATTTCCAAATATGATCCAGGCAGATGCAAGAGAACAGCTCCACTTGGAAGTCCTGGATTATGTCTCAACTAACTTTGAAGGACTAGTGCCAAACTACAAAAGTTTGCCAGTTGATGAGTTCTGTGGGGAAGCTGTCCAAAGGAAAATCTGTGAAAACAGGGCAGTTGAGATTCAAAGAGCTCTGCCAGTTAATGAAGCTGCTTTTGGTGCTGCCAAATTCTAAATGTTATGTAGGAAGGGCATTCAGCATGGTGCGTCACATTAAGGCAGAATTCAGAAGGCAGCTGTCTCACAAAACACTTGTGAATCTGATGTCTTGCAAAATTAACAAGATCATTGACACAGACTGGTTTGAGTTTGAGACTTCCAGCAAACTGCTCAAATCTAAATAGTTTCAAATGTAAATAGTTTCAATATGTGATCAAATAAATTGTTGTTTTCCTTCATAATCAAATGTCCTGTATACATACACCCTTGGAGGTCGACCGGTGGGCGGGGGGTGGTTGGTGATATAGGGTTGTGGGGGGCTGGGGTGGTGGTGCTACCTCCCTGAAATGAGTTTTTGCAGGGTGGGATGTCTGTGTACATGTGACAATTAAATTTGAATGATTCATTTTGCCAGCATTGGTTGGGACATGCATATTGACCGGTACAGCAGGAAGACCTGTTCCCTCCTTCCAAACAGTGCCATGGGATCTTTCATGTTCACTTCAACAACTGATCTGAATAACAGCATCTCTATAGCATTTCTCACTAGGAGTATGAGCCTAACCACTATGCTCCAGATTCTAGCAGGGAACCTAAATCCAAAATGAGACACAAGCACAGGAGCTACCTATAAGCCATAGAAAGTATGGTTGCAGAAGGTTTCTATCCTTCAGTCACATATATACAGAGTAGCACCACTATCAACAAACATGTATAGCCTTCCTCATTACAAAAGGAGCCCCAAGCAGTATTTCAGTCTCTCCTTTATCTTTCCACAACCCTTTTCTACTTTATTTGGAAAATTGCCTCCACAAAGAAATTACAAGGAATTCAAAATAAAAAAAACAATGGTTTACCCTCCAGTCAGTAATTGTGAAGAGGAAATTTTGTGGCCGATGAAATGACATTCTTATATGGAAGTTATTGATTTCTGTCCGAAAAGATTTAGTTTACGACTTCAGTTGTAGCAACATGCATCTGTTACCGTGTCAAACCCACAGTCACCTCATTTTAGTTAAAACATAATGGAACACAAAGTCCTTAAGGCCTTTTGCCGGAGGATGCAGATACAGCGTACAATAAGTGAATCTTCCAGATGGTTAAGTTGTCTATTTTAAACAAGATTTTGTGTAAGGGATAGTTTCCCCACTTCTATTCAGCTGTATTCAAGCATTAACCACATTCTTACATAATGGTCTGTGCAGTGGGTGTAGATGAATATACATTTTTTATTATGAAGTATAACCACTTAATTTTGCATTGTCAGTCCCTGGGTCAATGATTCCATTATACTGATAATAAACATAAGTTCACACAAAATATCTGTAATTCAGTTGTCATCCTTTTTGCCACAGTTCTATGCTGATTAATTTCCCTTTGGTCTAGTGGAAGAGTCAGCTGGATCTTTAATGTATGAAACACTCGGCCATATTACTAAAACAAGAACTTCTACATAGCGACATCGGTGTTTTCAATGTAAAACCTGATTTCTTAAGATAAATTCTAGCTGCATTACTTTCTCCTGATAAAACTGGTGACATAGCTACAGTTTATTAATGACTTAGTGATATGCATTAAAGAGACAATTAAACATTAGCAGGTGCAATTAGCTGATAGGACTGGCTGCACTGAACAAACTGAAGAGAGTCTGATGGTACTGATAGTTTCTAACATGCTGTGTTATCAAGTGATCAAATAAATTTGTCCGGCTCTCCTCTTTCTGAAGGGCTTTAATTATCCAGCCAGTGCATATGGCAGGTCATTAATAAAACAAAACAGCTATCTGTAACAGGATTTGAGAACTTACTGTTATCCACCATTATCTAAATAAACATTGGGACAACTACCTCAAATGATCATGAATACATATGGACGCCTTAAACAGAACTTTGTCCATTTTGTAGTAAAATTGTAAATGCTTTTGTCTGGTTCATTTTGATCATTTCCATAAAATAAAGTGAGCTGGTGGCTTTCTGTTTCTGGGGGTGTGATGGATCTGACCAACCTGCGAATGCAGATAAAAAGAAAATCACTCAGAGGCTTAGCTCTCTGCAATGTGTATTCATCAGGTCCATAGGTTACATATGCATTACTCCTTTCCTACAGTATACATCATCATTGACATAAAATGCAGAAAATCACACAATTCATCATAATGTAGGGTCATGGTAGCTACCAGCAGAGTGAAGTAGTAGATCAGGCCAGACCAAGGCCTGACATTATAATAGCATATCTCTGTCGACTGTGTTACTTTAACGTCCAAAGCATAATTATTTTAATTTAATGTGCATGAACGATCATTCGTAAGTAATTTTAAAGCATTGTCTGTGCTCTACAGGTACGTGATGTAAAATAATAATTGAATATGTTTGCAGTCTTAACCCAATATCAATGCAGGAATACAATAAACATAAGTTTATTCTGCTTTCAAGCAATGAATTTATATTTCCTTTGTCTCCCAACAAGTTATCATAAAGAATGAAAAAAAGATAATTATCTTATCTTAACTGTTTTAAAAAGAAAATAGAATCAATGAGTTTGTAAAATACCAAATGCAAAATAATGAGAACTAACAAGAGACAGTCGGCCCGAAACATCAGTTGTACTTTTTTCCATAGATGCTGCCTGGCCTGCTGAATTCCTTCAGCATTTCGTGCCCATTTGTTTGATCTTTGCAGAAAGAGACATTACTCTGATTCACAGTCATAGCATACCACAGAACAGAAACAGATCCTTTGGCCCATCTAAACTATTAATCTACCTCACCTCATCGACCTGCTCCCAGACCATAGCCCTCCATATCCCTTCCATCCACGTAACTAACCAAATTTCTCTTCATTTCTTGGAAACATCACTAACAATACTTATACATGTTATTTAGCATTTCGCAAAATGTTTCTCTTTTAATAATCCATACTGATTTACATTTTATAACACACATATTTAAAATGCTATGTTTTAAACTTTGAACAATGTGCTGGTACCTGTCACAAATAGTGCAACAGAAATTGCTTTGATTTTTTTCCCCACTGAGTTGCATTTTAAATGCTAATCTTAGGCTTGTGACTAATTCTGAGAGTCAGCTGAATTATTTTCCTGTTGCTTTGTAATTCAGTCATTCTTTACTGCACATTGTCCTAGGCTATCTGAACCACAGCCATTTCCCTGTGCATTTTCTTAGATGGGATAATTAGAAAGGGCATAGTGCCTGACTAGAGCTGTGCAAGCCTCAATAAAAAATGTTGGCTATTTCCACACTTCATAGATCCAGCAGCTGCAAGCATTAAAAATAACCTATTAAATAAATTTATTGCAATATGGCTGCTATTGATAGTCTTACTGGGAATGACTTTCACTCTAATATGCTGTTTAAATTAAATTGGGTTATTTTTGGCGAATGAGGTTCTACGATTATAAGTAAGATTGACTTGCAAAAAATTATGAGAATGAACTAACAGTATGGCTTCAAAAATTTTAAGTCAAATTAATCAACAATGATCATTGATTATACAGTAATTAATCACTTCACTTTTGTGTTTTCTCCTTGTATATTGAAAATGCATCCATGTGTGCCATTCTGGCACCATCATAATGAGATTACGTCATGTGCAAAACACAGATTTGTGAACTATACTATTTGACCAACCATTTAATGGCAGGTCCTGAATGAGTTAACAAAATTAAGTTTATACTGTCAGCTCTTGGCAACATCTGCAAGCCTCTGGAGCCAATTCTATCAATATCCTTTGCTTCTCACTCAGGCTGAGGAGAGTACTCCTTATGCCCTTAAATAAAGCTTCCTACACCATATTCAATTGGTGAGCAAGACTTCCTCGTCACTCCAGATAATCGCCCTTGAAACATTTACTAATGGCAAATTCATACCTTATAGTCCATGAGGCCTATTATTTATAATACCCCTTAGATGTCCAGTGGTTCCTTGCTTCAGTTAAATAACCAGTCCTTCTTTTCGCACAATGACACCCACCTATGATTTCCACCCTGGACTGGTTACTGTGCCGAAGAATTATTTTTAATGTTGTTTTAATGACAACATCATTCATATGTCCAGCATTTACTGCACTTCCCTAAATACCCCTGAGAAATTAATTGGGAACACTAACCCACTGTAGTCCTCCTGGTGAAAGACTACGCCAGATAGTCTTGGATGGAGACCTCCATGATGAGGATATGTGTCTTGTAGATGGTGGAAAGGCTTTGGACTGCCAGGAAGTGAGTAAGTCAGCCCAGGGTATTCCACCATCTGAAATTCCACCATTTGTGTGGCTGATCCGCTGAATTTCTGCTCAATGATGAATCCCATTGGTGTCCCATCAATGATGTCGCCATAACCCTGTATGATGTTGGTTGACTTAGTGAGGGTAATACTGGTTAATGTCAAGGAAAGGTTATTAAACTCTCTCCTGTTGAAGGTAGTCATTGTTCATCTAGCAGCTGGGAAAACGGTACATAGCATTTTTCATCCCCTGCCTCAAGGTTGCCTCAGGTTTGCTGAAGGAGAGAGTAGCTTTTTTTTTGAGGATTTGTGCTAGGAATTGAATGAAGTGCAATTAGGACTAAACATAGGACTTATGATAGAAGAAAGGTCATTGATGAAGGATTTGAAGATGATTTGAAGAACATTGCTCTGACGGACTCCAGCCACGATGCCCTAGCAGCAAGTTGATTAACCCTCTAAGAACCTCCACCATATTCTAACACAGAAATGTTCTTATTAACTTCTGTTTAGGGTGCAGGAAGTCAGGGTGTCAAAGGTTATGGGGAGAAGGCAGGAGGATAGGGTTGAGAGGGATAATAAATCAGCCATGATGGAATGGTGGAGTATACTTGATGGGCTGAATGGCCTAATTCTGCTCCTGCTCTTATGGCCTACAAGGGGTTTTTCATGCTCCAGTTCATCAAATGCTGTCAAGGGTTGTCACATATGACTTACTTTTGGAATTAGGCTGTTTTATCCATGCTTGTGAATTTAATTTTTTTACGTTCACTCACTAAGAAACTGGAGCATTGTCAGTCATAGAATCATACAACACTATTGTACAGAAAAAGGCCCTTTGGCTCATCTAGTCCATGCCAAGCTATTAATCTGCCTAGTCCCATTGACCTGCACCATCCCATTGACATAGCCTTCCATACCCCTCTCATCCATGCGCCTATCCAATTTGAAATGTTGAAACCCATTCACCACCTCCCCTGCAGCTCGGTCCCCACTCTCACCACCTTCTGAGTGGTTTCCCCTTATGTTCCCCATAAATATTTCACCTTTCACCCTTAATCCATTCCCTCTAGATCTAGTCTCACTCAACCTCAGCAGAAAAAAAACCACTTGCATTTAGCCTATCTAAACCTCTCATAATTTTGTGTACCTCTATCAAATCTCCCCTCATTCCCCTACACTCTAGGGAATACAATCCTAACCTATTCAACCTTTCCCTATAACTCAGATCCTCAAATCCCAGCAATATAATTGTAAATTTTCTCTTCACTCTTTCAATCATATTGATATCTTTCCTGTAGGTAGGTGACCAAAGTGAAACAACACTCCAAATTTAGCCTAACTAACGGCTTATACAACTTCAACATAACATCCCAACTCCTGTACTCAAAAATTTGATTTATGAAGGCCAATGTACCAAAAGCTTACTTTACAAACTTATCTACCTGTGACACCACTCTCAAGAAATTTTGGATCTATATTCCCAGATCCCTTGCTTCTACAGCACTTCCCAGTGCCCTGCTGCTTACAATGCAAGTCCTACCCTGGTTTGATCTTCCAAAGTGCAAAGCCTCACACTTGTCCACATTAAATTCCCCTCCAGTTCAGGTGCAAACCATCTAATCTGTATAGGTCCCATCTTCCCTGGAAGTGAGCCCAATGATCCGAAAATCTGAAGCTTTCTCTCCTGCACTATCTCCTTAGCGATGTGCTAAACTGTATGATCTTCCTTTTTCTGGCCTCACTAGCACATGGTAGCAATCCTGAGATCAAAAAGCTGAAGGTCCTGTCCATTAACCTAACAATTAACTCCCCGAACTCACTTTGCAAGACATCATTACCCTTCCTACCCACGTCATTGGTACCAAATAGACCACAATTTCTGGCAGTTTAACCTCCCACTTAAGAATACTGTGGACCTGATCTGAGTTGACCATGACCCTGGCACCTGGGAGGCAACATACCATACAGGAATCTCGTTCTTATCCACAGAACCTCCTGTTTGTTCCCCTAACCAATGAATCCCTTATCACTGCAACATGCCTCTTCTTGCCGCTACTCTTCTGAGCCACAGAGACAGATTCACTGCCAGGGACTTGACCGCTGTAGCTTTCTTCCGCTAGTTCTTCTCCCTCAACAGTATCCAGAATGGTATACCAATTATTGAGAAGAACGGACACAGTGGTTCTCGGCACTGTCTTCCTACCCCCTTTCCCCCTTCTAATGGTCATCCAGTTACCTGTGCCCTGCACCTTGGGTGTAACAACCTCCCTGTATGTCCTGTCAATTGACCCCTCTGCTACCCAAATGATCTGGAGTTCATCCATCTCCAGCTCCAGTTGGTTACTCGAATTAACAAATAAAAAAATTGCTATGTATATATTTTCTCCACTGCATGTCACAACCTCAGAAGCGGCCAGCTTCCCGGCATCAAAAGTAGATAGAGCTTCTAAAATGTTCCACACTCAATAATTTTGCAATATATACTGTAGATGGAGAGCAGCTGGTCATTTTGCTATAATTCTCAACCAGTTCAGTATGACTTCAGGAATATCATTTGAACCAAAGTGATCAATGGAATTACAGGTTATTGGTTCATCTCATTGTACCCATGCCAGCAAAAGTGGAACTGTTACATTTCTCCTACTTTTCACATGTGAGTCCATAGTCTGATACCTTACAAAGGTTCATCCAGATATCTTTTACATTTATCGAAGGCTTCTACTTCTAGGAATTATTCCAGACCTTAACCACTAACATAACTCTCTCTGACTTCTCAGCCAAAGTTAGAGGTCATTCATGTTCACCGATCTCTAGGCCCTGAATGACCCACATTAAATTTCCTCTCATATTCCTTTTTCCAAATCTTTGCAGATTGGACCTGATTTGTCCTGAAGACACTGAACATCTCTGAGCAGGTTATTGGTGAGTAATGTTGCTTGATACCACAGTCAGAATCACCATCCATGATTTCACTGATGGGATGATAAATGGAGAGACTGAATTTATCATTATCCTGCTTTTCTTTTGACTTACATTATGGAAATTTTTTTGACCTACAGAAATGTTAGTATGCAATAGGACAAGGATATTGACTTTATAACAGATAAAGTGTTTCCCCTACTACAAGTCCTGACCCCCCCATTCCTCTGCTCTATAATTACTGCTTGCTCTTCACCTTCAATTCCAGTGCAAATGATTGGTATATTCGTCTTCATTGTCCTTGTGTGCAGAACTCCCTTCAAAACTTTTTCTTTCCATCCTTCAAAATCTTCTTAGTATCAATGTATCTATTTCTGCACTGGGTATCTATCAATTTCCATTGGTGACAGTTTAATATATACCTTGATCCCTTGATCTCCGAGTCATTTTTGTTCTATATAAATCCAACCAACTGGAATTAATTCAAATACAATAATGATCCTTTCTTATTAATGGAGTTCCATAACAAAAGTCATTCTGTCCAACAAAATACATTCCAGTTGAGAAAATTCTCAAGATGTAAATTATTAACATATATTGCCATGCTGAGTCCTAAGTTAACTGAAGGGCCCAACTATGATGTTTCACAACTGGGACGTTTGTCTCCACATATAAACAAAGGTCGAAGTGGCCACGTTATTATATACACCTATACACCTGCTCATTAATGCAAATATCCAATCAGCCAAATAAACCTTCTCAAGCTTCCAGCTGGGTACGGGTATTGATCCCACCTTCATCTGGGATCCCTAATGAAGATGGCGGAGTTTGCCATCGAAACGTCGGTTATAATGGATACCTGTACCCGGTTGGAAGCCTGAGAAGAGTTTACTCGTCAAATATGCCAGGAAAGCACTAGATCCTTTTTCATCTAATCAGTCAATCATGTGGCAGCAACTCAATGCATAAAAGCATGCAGACAAGTGGTTCTGTTGTTGTTCAGACCAAACATCAGAATGGGGAAGAAATGTGATCTAAGTGACTTTGGCCATGGACTGATTGTTGGTGCCAGACGGGGTGGTTTGAGTATTTCATAGACTGCTGACTGCCAGGGATTTTCATGCACAACAGTCTTTAGAGTTCATGAAGAATGGTGCAATAAACAAAACACATCCAGTGAGCGGCAGTTCTTTGGGCAAAAGTGAGGGAGGTCAATGACCAGAATGGTTCAAGCTGTCAGAAAAGCGACAGTAACTCAAGTAATCATGCATCACAACAGTGGTGTGCAGAAGAGCATCTCTGAATGCACAACCTATTAAACCTTGAAGTGGATGGGCTACAGCAGCAGAAGACCACAAGCATACACTCAATTGTCACTTTATTAGGTATAGGAGATACTTAATAAAGTGGCCACTGTGTGTATTATTAAATAACAAGCAACTTGGATCAATGTTTTAAATGGACAACTGGATGGAGCATATAGCCTGAAGTTATCTGGCAAACAAGAGTTATTTTAATGCACCACATTTAAGTGGCATTAAATGAAAATCACAAATTACAGAAAAGCCGAAAGGAAAATAGAAAATGCTACAAACACTCAGCACGTCAGGCAGTATTGGTGGAAAAAGAACCAGATTTAACATTTCAGATCAAGGCCCCTTTGTTTTCCCGTTTATAATAAACTAAATTCAATGTTGTAGGGGAGTTGGGGTGGGAAAGGGGGAAAGTATAAGAGCAAAGCAGGAATTGGTCCGCCCCTTATGTGGTTAAAGAACAATGAAATCACTGCAAAGAGAGAGATATTCAGTGATCAAGAGATATGCCAGGCTGAAGTAGCCAAATGGACCCAACTTTGGCTAAGCAGAAACCAAAGAGTGGTAGCAGATAAATGTCTCTCTGATTGGTGGCCTATGACTTGTGGTGTGCTGCAGAGATCAATGCTGGTTCTGTCGTTTTTTTTATTATCTATTTCAATCATTTAGATTATAATGTTTTAAACTGGATCACCAAATTTGTGGACGACACCAAGATTTGGTGGGGGTGGGTGCTAGTGGACAGAGGCAAAGACTATCAAAGCTTGCAGCAATATTTTGACCAGATGAGAAAATGGGCTGAAAAATAGCAAATGACAGTGTGAGGTGTTGCACATTAGGAAGACCAACTCGGATAAGGCTTACACAGTGAATGGTAGGCTTGTGAGGCAGGTCATAGAATAAAGGGATCTGGGAATAGAAAACCATAATTCATAAGACCTTAAGACCAAAAGCCATAGGAGCAGAATTAGGCCATTCGCTCCATCGTCTGCTTCGCCATTTAATCATGGCTGATCCATTTCCCTTTCAACCCTATTCTCTTCCCTTCATCCCGTAACCTTTCACACTCTGATTTAACAAGAATCTATCAACCTCCGCCTTGAGTGCAGAGAAAATTTACAAGGGTGTTGCCAGGACTTGAAGATCTGAGTTATAATGAATGGTTGGCTATGTTGGGACGTTATTCTACGGAGCACAGGAGATTGAGGGGAGATGAGGGTATACAAAATTATGAGGGATATAAATAGGTAAGCACATGCAGGCTTTTTGCTCCTCAGGTTGGGTGAGACTAGTACTGGAGGTTGTAGGTTTTGGGTGAAAGGTGAAATATTTTAGAGGAGTCTGAGGGGAAACATCTTCACTCTGAGGGCAATGTGAGTGTGGAGCAAACTTCCAGCAGAAGGGAAGAGCAAGCTGAGGGTACAATTGTAACATTTAAAAGAAGTTTGGATAGGTACATGGATTGGAGGCGTTAGGAGGTATATGGTCCAGGTACAGGTAGATGGGACTTGGCAGCAAATCAGCTCGACATGGACTTGATGGGACAAAGGGACTACTTCTGTGCTGTGGTGCCCTGTATCACCATGACACTACCCAACCCTGTTCCTGGGATTATTGAGGTTACAACTGGCCCATTAGATCTGGATCACTGAATTACACAAGTAGCTATTCAGTTATATGTTGAGGAAATGATAAAGAATTGTGGGAAATTGGCAGGAAAGTGGTGGGGGTAGATGAAGAACAAGCATCAGAATGGTCTAAATGCTCTCCTTCCAAGTTAATCTTCCTTCTGTTACTTGACTTCAGGTAATTAACCAATTAAATTTTGCAATTAAATGCAATGGCCTAATGATACTGGTGGATAACTGCAAATACTCAGAAATCTGTCTATCCAACCACTGTCCTTTGTAATTGCTTGAATTATATTTAAACAGACGAAACTGATATTTATAGTTAAATCCTGGTTAAATGCAATGTCTAGTTTTGCTTGCTATATTTTAAGATGAATGCATATCCTTGCCAGATTTAAGAGTTTCATTCCTTATTTTTATTGCCCCAGTTTTGAACCAATTAATATCACTAATTTCATACTGTGTTTCAAGCAAGTAGATAATCTTTTTCTCTCCACTTCTTCCAATGAATATATGTGAGCCCAATATTGTTCAATATGAAAAGACCCTATTTTGTGCGCATGCATGTCACAACTTAATTGTTCATTCAATCTTGACATGTTTCATATTAATAAAACATGCATGTCAACTGGAGAACATGTTTCACATTAATGCCACTGGTCTTCGCTTCAGAGGAATGCAAATTATGCAGTTAGATTGTGAATCTGTTGAAATTAAATATACAAAGCTTGAAATCATATTGCGGTTGTACACTTGCATTGCTTTAGGTTAACAGCTATATAATAACAAAGTCTTTTTTAGAAGTGTGATTTCAAGGCATTTTACATGTTCATCTAATCCATTGAAGAGTGCAGGAGCATGGTTCATTTGTGGGAATCCAGGGATATGGTGTTAATACAGGAAAGTGGTGCTGAAGTCAAAGGTCTGTCATGACACACACCTGACCACACCAACCTCCAGGATTTAGATGCTCTGTCTCTCCGGAATGTGGATAGCTGGAGCAGACCATTTAAAGAGTCCGGCCCACTCCTCTAATTGGTGGCCACGTTTTGGTGCCAGGATTTTAATATTTAAAGAGCACCTGAACTAAGGTTTGGTTGCTCAACAGTCAGCTCAACTTGGGAATCTCATCTAGCATCTAGTTTAGAACCCTGTCTTCATTTCAGTCTCGATTCTACTCTTGGATACTCCAGCACTTGGGTCCTAAACATCCTCGCCTAGGTCTCTGGTCACATAATCTGTGGAGAAAGATGTAGGGGTTGTCACGTGACCGGCAACAATGAATATAGAATATGAGTCAGGTTTTATAAACAAATAAACATTTATTAAACTCTGCTCAAAATTAGTAAAAAGATAAACAAACGAAAATCCTTAACCAGAAGTAAACTGCTATGCGGCCATTTAACAAACCGCCAAACTCAGTACTAGTTCTTAAAGCAGTAAATGCGAACACAATATTAAAGTGGTAAATTGGAACACAGTTCTTCGAATGGTAACTTTGAAAGTCCAAGAGGTTTATACAGTCAATTAGAAGAGACTTTCCTGAAGTAAAGAATTCCTCGAAGACACAACGTTACTGCCAATCCCAGCCGGAACCTGTCTTGTCCACAGGATTCACGACGACGGAAATAAAATGGTTTAAAGGCACTGACCTTTTCCCTCTGTAGACTAGATACTGCACAACCTTTACTGCTGCTTTTAGCAGAGGTTATCTCATGCAGATCACTCTTACTTGAACGAATTCAATAATGGTCGATCCTCACCAAAACTGCCCAACAACTCCTTCAGGTTCCAGTCTTCAGTCTCCAATACCACTGAAAAGGTACATCAACAAATCTGGCAGTGATTGGTGAAACTACCGGCCCAACACTTCTGTACCTTACAATAGAAAGTAAAACTCCGTTTTAAAACTATACTGCGTCATGAGACTAATACGCAGCATAGCAGAGTATCTGACTGACGATCTAACCGAAAACTAACTGCATCACCAGGGGTCTACCCTTATATACCTGGTGAGAACAGGGCATCACGTGACCTCACATCGGCGGGAAAATTACATCATGTGACCTCCGCAAGACCATTACATCATCCTCTTAAGGCAGTCACAAGATATCCATGAGGTATGTAACAGGGTCTATGTCACGGTTCATCGTGAGCGACTGCATAACAGAGGATTCTCTGATCTATGGGCTGATTCCCAAGACACACAGAAAGACCATCAGACAAAGGAGCAGAATTAGAACATTTGGCCTGTTGAGTCTGCTCCACCATCCTATCGTGACTGATTTATTACCCCTCTCAACCCCATTCTCCTGCCTTCTGTAAGATCTTAAGACAGACATCAAGTACTGCTGGAAAATCACCAACTTGGTCTGTCTGAAGCTTGTTGGTCTGCCAGTACGTTAAGATGTCCTAGAGCAGGGGTTCCCAAATTTTTTTATACCATCAAGCAAAGGGTCCAAGGACCCCAGGCTGGAAACCCCTGTCCTAGGGGAATTCTGCCAACTGGCATATTTCAGGTTGCTGGACGACGTACTGAAGCTTGGTGTAGCCATCACAAGGGCTGGGTGGGCAAGTATCATAGAGTAGTATTCTTGTACTACTGAGCTGGAAGCAGCCAGGATGTGTGAGGAACCCCCTCAGTTATTGTAGGATTGGGTCATCTCCACTCTGAAGGACGTTATGAAAGCCAGGGATAAAGATTAAAGATTATTTGCCCCACGAACAATGTTTGCATCAATGACGAACACAGTCCAAGAATTGTGCTGGGGCAGCCTGCAAGTGTCGCCGTGCTTCTGGCACCAACATAACTTGCTCACAACTCACTAACCCTAACACTGACCATACATCTTTGGAAAAGTGGGAGAAAACTCACGTAATCACGATGAGAGCGTACAAACTTGACAGTGACGGGAATTCAACTCTAATCAGTGATCACTGGCAATGTGAAGCACTGTGCTAACCACTACAATACTGTGCCATCCTCAGATCAAGCGCTACTTTCAAACTGATACCAACAATCATGATAATTTCCCAAACGAAATTCACAAGAAACATATTTACTCAAAATCATGTTCATAATGTGGAACTCATGAACACAGGGACTGGTGGATGAAACATTTCCGTGTAAGGGAAAACTGAACAAGCAAGTGAGAGAGAAGGAGGTAGAAAGCAGCAATGATGGTTTCAGATGAGAATAGAAAGGAGAAGGCTTGAATGCCACACGAATGCTTGCATTGATAGGATGGGCCAAATGGCCTGTTTCTGAGCCATATATTCATATTTAACTTGATATCTATAACACATTTATAGATTCAGAATTGTTGACGATACTGACCTAACTTTCTAAGCTGATAGACCTTAACTGTCAAGCATTTTCGAGCAAATCCATGTTTAATTCATTATCCACAATCTGAAAAAAAAGTTACATTCTCTTCTGTTAACTGGTTTAATTGAACACTAGAGATCAAAAAATAAGAAGCAATGAGAAATTAAATATGTTACCATGTTGCAATTGGTCAACGTTATTTTTTCCTTTACTATACTTTCAAGTAATTTCTGTCATTAAGAAGAAAATTTGCAAAATTCTATCTAAAACTCAAGTTCAAGTTTAATGGTCATTCAACCATACATGACTACCCATGAGTGCAGCCAAACGAAACAGCGTTACTCCAGGGCCAATGTGCAAAAGCAAATACCAACAGCCAGATACAGCACAAGACACATATAATACAAATAAGACAGCATGGGCATGTAATATATCAGTAAAATACAGTCACATAAAAATATAGTCCAAGACCCTGAATCCATGCAGGGTCCAGCAGTCTATAGTCAAATACAATATGGTTTGTCTTCTGCCGAGCAAACACTGGGGGGCAGCACCAATTCCAGCTTGGACACCACACCACACTGCCCCCAGCACTCTGGTGGAGCGCACTGATGCAAACATCCCTCTCCAGGGTGGATATAAACAGGCACACCCCAGTTAAAATGCAATGTCTACGTTAACCGGGAAATAGAACTGGCAGGAAAAAATGCAATGCAAGTTGAGTACCACACTCCGGGTCAAATACGGCTGATACTACAACATACAAGTCAAAGATTCAAATATAAGTGGACTCCAAAGGGAGTCTGTGGAAGAAAAATCAATTACTCCGATGTAATGAGTTTTAATACAATAATTGTTTTAATTTAATTAAATGTAAGGTTTATGCATCCCATTATGGACATAAAGAAACAGCAAAAATCTTTTTGTCACTCTGTGGATAATGGCAATGAATATTTTTTATTGCACAATGCATGATACTAATCAGAGAAAAGTTAACATTCATTTAAATAGATGATAAAGATTAAAAATATAGATGAGCTTTATTTGGAACATCAAAAAACGGCAAAAATATTTTTCTGAAGAGACTCTGAATTATGGTGAAGTTGCTGCTATTGTGTAAGATATAATACTAATCACAGATCAGTCAATATTCATAGAAAATGATTGAGAAAGAAAAAGATGAAGATTTTTATTTGTCACATGTATATCAAGTATACAGTGAAACGTCTCGTTTATGTCAAATTAAATCAGTGAGGATTGTGCTTGTGCCTGGCACCAACTCACTAACCCTAGTCCCACATCTTTAGAATGTGTGCGAAAACCAGAGCTGCTGGAGGAAATCCATGCAGCCACAGGGAAGAAAGTCCAAACTCTTTACAGACAGTGGCGGGAATTGAACCCCGATCTTGGATATTTTAGTCAAACTTAGTTAGGATTCACTCTCTATGTCAGTTCTCAGGGTAAACTAAAGAAGTAGGCATCATGCCCTGAATTAATTTTTTTTTGATAAGAACAAAGCAAGACATAATCTATTAGCTGATTTGCTAATCTCTTGTGGCTTTGTGGATTCAAGACAGTGTATAAATATATAAAGGCATGACATGACTAAACATTGGGGACATTCAACTGGATCTGGCAAAGCAAAGAAAATAGAAATGGGTGGTTATGTAGAATTTCTATAACACACTTCTATAGGTGTGTAGTGGAGAAGATAGTGACTGGCTGCATCACAGCCTGGTATGGAAACACCAATGCCCTTGAATGGAAAATCCTATAAAAAGTAGTGGATGTGGCCCAGTCCATCACAGGTAAAGCTCTCCTCACCTTTGAGCACATCTACACAAAGCATTGTCACGGGAAAGCAGCATCCATCCTCAGGGACCTCCACCACCCAGGACGTGCTCTCTTCTCACTGCTGCCATCAGGAAGAGGGTACAGGAGCCTCAGGACTCACGCCACCAGGTTCAGGGACAGTTATTACCCCTCATCCAGGCTCTTGAACCAAAGTAACTTCACCCAACTTCTCTTGCTCCATCATTGAAATGTTCCCACAACCTAGGGAGTCACTTTCAAGGACTTTTCACCTCATGTTCTCGATACATTGTTTATTTATTTGTTATTATTATTTCTTTGTTTTTGTATTTGCACCATTTGCTGCCTTTGGCACATTGATTGAATGCCCAAGTTGGAGCAGTCTTTCATTGATTCTATTACAGTTATTATTCTATTATGGATATATTGAGTATGGCTATAAGAAAATGAATCTCAGGATTGTATATGGTGATATTATATACATATATATACACACACACATTGATAATAAATTTACCTTGAACTTCGAATTATGACATTCATTCAACCATACACATGTATACAGCTAAACAAAACAATGTTCCTCAGGGAGCAAGGTGCAAAACACAGAACATATTTCATACATAGCATATAAAGTAACATTAATGTCATAATATTAACAGATAAAAAGTATTCTGTAGATATTCAAGTTGACATAATGTGCATATACAGCATACAGTTAAATATAGAACAGTTTTACTGTTATTGGTGCTGTCATAAATAATGTGTACTGAGTGGTAGCGAAGTGTTCAGTAGTCTCACAGACTGAGAGAAGAAGCTGTAACCCAGACTAGCAATTCTTGTTCTTATACTGTGGTACCTTCTGCCTGATGGTCGGAGGTCAAAGAGATTATGAGACGGATGCAAAGATGGGAAGGGTGAGGAGGTGAAGTCTAGTGGAGTGAGCCTGATGGAAGCATGCAAAATTATGAGGAGTATTGATAGGGTAGGTAGCAAGAAATCCTTCCCATAGCAGAAATATCTAAAACTGAAAGCAATAGGTTTAGGGCAAAGGATAAGAGAGATTAGAGAAAAATCTTTGCACCCAGAGGGTGGATGCAGTCAGGAACGTAAGGGAAGGGGGAAGCAGGTACCATCACAATTAGGAAATATCCAGACATGTACTTGAATTGTCAAGATATAGAAGGCTAATCACCATGTGTTAATAAATGAGAATAACATTGTTGGATACTAGATATTTGGCATAGACATGATGGGCCAAAGCATGTTATACCTATTTATACACTGCCTCCAATGTACAAAGCCACAAGAGATTCATTGGTTTATAGAATACATTTTACTTCATTTTTATCAAAAAATCTCACTCAGTGGAGTGAAGGCCAGAGAGTGATGCCTCGTTCTTCAGTTTACCCTGAGCACTTATGTAGAGAATGGATCCTAACTAAATTTGACTTAAATTCTACGTTATACAACTCAGTGACTCTCTAAAGAACAGGCTTAGTATTTAGCAGCAGGATTACAGTATTTATTTATTTACTGAGATACAACACAGAACAGGCCCTTCCGGACCTTCGAACCACACTGCCTAGCAACACCCAATTTAACCCAAGCCGAAATATGGGACAATTTACAATGACCAATTAACCTACCAACCAGTACATCTTTGGACTGTGGGAAGAAAACGGAACAACCAGAGGGAACCCACTGGTTAAACTGGATGTTGATCCCATAAGAATAATTTATGACATGCTGCTTTTGGCACCTTACTAACCAGTACAATGTTTGGGATACCAGGCACAATTTCAGATCCTGGAGGAATTATTTTCCCAATATTCAGGCTTGGATTTTGCTGCAGAAGTTCCAGGTAGTATGGTGGTAAAGCAAGGAACAGAGCAGTCACCAACTTTAACTCTGCTACCATCACATCACTGCCAAGTGAGCAGATATAAAACTGGCCTCTGGATTACCAGCAACTTTGATGTGTGTTACCAGCAACTTTGATGTGTGTTGCTTGAATTTCCAGCATCTGCAGAATTCCTGTTGTTTCTGGATTTCAAAGGCCATCTCAAAAGGAAGGAAAGGTAATGGAAATTTTAGGCTGAGAAAATACTTTGTGCACCAACTTTGTGTCTCAAACAAATTCTTCCTGTTGTATTTCTGATGTATAAACTACAGAAATTCTAGTAATGCATCATATTTTAACATTAATGTCTTGGAATGCTTTAAAATCAGAAAATGCTGGAAATGTTCAAGAGGTCAGACAGTATCTGTGGAAAGAGGAACAGTTAATGATCAGGTCCAGGACTTCTTGTCAGAATCAAGAAAGAGAGAAAACAGGTTAGTTTTCAATGGCAGGGAAGATGGGGGAGAAATGATCAGAACAAAAGGAGTACTGATACAGGGTGAGAGCAAATGGGTGAACGCGGCAGCAGTTCGAAGCACAATTTGCTTCTTTGTCTGTTTAATATGTAATAGCAGCAAGATTGTGGGACATGCCCAGTTAAGCAAATTATATTTATAAGAAAAGAAAAAGAGATACAGGAGAGGTTGCCAGGTTGGGCTTAATTCAGGGATGTAATGGTGAAGTTCCATATCCTTAACAGGTGGACTTTCAGGAGAGACTTAGACCAGGTGGACCAAAGGACAGAGCAGACCGGAGACGAGGATGGAATCGTACGAAGAATCCTTACTTGTGAATTGCGAGTAGAGAACTCAAGAACCACTACTCACAGGGTAGGTAAACTCAAGACTGAGAAAAGACGAACAAAGCAGAAGGAATTTAAATAGACAAACCAGACAAGGTACAGTTGCACTGATAACTAAAACAAGGCACAGGCGAAAATAATCAACTAGTAATCAGGAGAGGAGGTGCTTTGGAACCTGGAGGACTCTGGCATCCCAGGTGGCCAGATCAAGGCATGACAAACAGAGCCAAAATGAAATGGCTATTTCCGATAAGGAACGAAAGAAAGATTGGAGAGTTACATAAGTCGTGCCTAGAAGGCTGCTCACACCATGTGTACCCCAATCTGACATTGGGCCTCCTTGTAACTGTGCAAGAGGCTACAAGGAAAATAACCAGAATGGGAGTGAATTAAAGTATCAGACAACTGAAAGAACTTGGTTACGAGACAATAAGACCAAAAATTACAGGAGCAAAATTAGGCCATTTAGCCTAATGTTATTCTATCTTGGCTGATTTATTATGCTCTGTTATTCTATCTTGGCAGATTTATTATCCCTCTCTACCCTTTCTCTTGTCTCTCCCCATAACCTTTGACATCCTTACTAATCAAGAACCTATTTCCCTCCATTTTAAATATAACCGGTAACTTGGCCTCCACAGCTATCTGTGGCAATGAATTCCACTGTTGCTGGCTCAAAACCGGTTCGCTGCAAAGTGATCACCCGGTCTGTGTTTGGTTTCTCCAATGCAGAGGAGGCCACATTGTGAAATCAGAATGCAGAAGGCCAAAGGAATCACTGTTTCATCTGAAAAGATTGCTTGTATCCGTGGATGGTGGGAAGAAAAAGGGGTGAAAGGGCATGGGCTGCCCTCTTGTGTTGGTATAGGGAAGTGCCCTAAGATAGGGAGTGGTAGGTGAGAAAGGAAGAGCAGGCCAACAGATTATGAAGGAAGTCACAAGCAAAGGCCAGCAATGTGGACAGGAGATGAAAAATATCCAGATTCTAGGCCTCTGCTCCAGGCCTAAAGGCCAGCAATGTGGGTGGGTGATGAAGGGCATTGGTGGATGTTGGGCTGTTGAAGGTCGGTGGGCCCAGGCACCAAACACCCATGTGAGCAGGAGGCACAAGGGCTGGTGACTCACCAGGCCCAGAGTTCAAGCCTGGAGTTCAGCTGGTCGGGGGGTTGACGTTGCAGATTGAAGCCCAAAGGTTGATTGGAAGCCCAGAAGTCAACACTGATAACCAAAGCCTGAAGACTGGAAACTGGAGGCCCGGAAGCCTGTCCTGGGGTTGGAGGACTGTGTGGAAGGGTGGGAAGCAGAAAAGAGACTTGTTTTGCTGTTGTTGGTTTGTTGCTCAATGAGTCCTGTGTTGTCCTGCTGAGCATTGTAGGCATGCTCTGCTGGCACTAGAATGTGCAGCAACACTTGCAGACTGCCCCCCGCACATCCTTTGCTCGGATTTGTGAAGGATGATCCTCAGGAGGCAGAGGCTGTTTGGGTTGAAGGTTGGGACAGGAGGATCTCTGTTCCACAAAGCAGTGGATGAAAGCAGAGATGTGGGAAACAGATGAGAGGTGATCTAGGGGTCTGTCCACTCAGGTAGAGGAGAATCAAGGTTCAGGAAGGAAGGAGAAAGGCATTTCAGACATTTCATTTACCCTGGAATGATTTGTTCATTTTCTGTTTCAACGGATCTGTGGCTTCACATGTGAAACTAACAAAAGGTTCTATGAAAGAAGATAGTGAACACAGCAGGCCAGGCAGCATCTATAGGAAGAGATACAGTCGACATTTCGGGCCAAGGCCTTTCATCAGGACTAACTGAAAGAAGAGCTAGTAAGAGCTCTTTACTAGTTCTTCTTTCACTTAGTCCTGACGAAGAGTCTCAGCCCGAAACGTCGACTGTACCTCTTCCTATAGATGCTGCCTGGCCTGCTGCGTTCACCAGCAACCTTGATGTGTGTTGCTTGAATTTCCAGCGTCTGCAGATTTCCTCGTGTTTGCATGAAAGAAGATGACAGCTGATAATTCCTTATTCCTCGAACCAGGAGACTAAGTATGTATACAAAACAGCATATGTAATCATAATTACAGAATTGCTCTCAGCATTGCTAATATTCACATCTCTGACTGGCTATCATGATATTGGGATATAAGCTATTCACAGGAGCAAAAGTTTGATCAAACCATGGTATCATAGCAGTAAGTGTAATGCTATTACAGTGTCAGCAACTTGGGTTCAATTCCGTCACTCTCTGTAAGGAGTTTGTACCCTCTCCCCATGACCTTGCGGGTTTCCTCCACGTACTGCACATAAGGCATATTGCCCAAGCCCTGGACTCAATTTCTCCCCTTTCTCCTTTCTTGTCCTTGTGCGGACGTGAACTGGGACGGCCTAGTAGCTAGCAATTACTGTAACAATATTACAGTGGCAGCTACCAGAGTTCACTACCGCCACCGTGTGTCAGGAATTTTTCCATTCTCCCCGTCACTGCGTGGGTTTCCCCAAGTGATCCAGTTTCCTTCTGCATCCCAAAGACGTACGGATTAGTCGGTTAATTGTTCGAGTGTGGAATTGGGTGCCACAGCCTCGTTGGGTCAGAAGGGCCTACTAGTATGCTGCATCTCAAAGCTCATTCATTGTCAGAGAATGTATACTCTGTACAACCTTGAGATTCATCTTCTTGCAGGTCGCTACCTCAGCAAAGACCATCAAATGCCCAATGTGTGCAAAAAAGATCAAGTTGTGCAAACAATAAAAATGTAAACAAATAACACACAGAACGTGAAACACAGAGTCCCCTAAAGTGAGTCCATGGCATCAGAGCCAGTTCAGCGCTGAGACGAGTGAAGCTAGTCCTGAAGGTCAAGGGTCGCAGGCCATAGTCACGGAGTTCGTTCAGCGCTGAGGTGAGTGCCGGTGACCGGAGGCCACAGCGGCAGAGTCAGCTCAACGCTGAAGTGCGTAAACCTCACGGAGCAGGGAGCTGAACATTGGTTCGCCCTTTGCCCTTGGCTTTGACGCCTTGATCAAATGGAGCAATTAGTGAAAATAAGCAAGCAAAAGTACGTGCAACATGAGCTGCAGAGTCCTGGAAAGGGAGTCAACACCCGAGGAGCCCATTCAGTGCTGAGGCAAGTGAAGCCCGTCCAGGAGTACGATGACCACAGGGCAACAACTGCTCGTAGACCCTGCAGCATGGCACGACGGCAGTAGCGAGAGAGAGCGAGGCCAGTCAACTACAGGCTGACGGTACTGACATCTGTTTGTTTTCTGCTCCCATCCTCAACATTTTTAATCTTGCTCATTGTTTTAATTGTCATAGAGTAATGGCACAACCGTGGGTTCAACTTCCATCGTCAGGGATTAATCCCCAGCGACTGCTGCATTCTCAACAGCCATTTTCACCGAATCCCCCAGGATATCGCAAAAACACCAGATCATTTAGTTGGCTTAAAAGTACATACTTAAAAATGAAACTATAGGCTGCAGTTGATTGCAGTTCAGACAAAGTATATCTGCCTATAAACATGCGAAATCTGCAGATGCTGGACATCCAAAGCAACCCACACAAAATGCTGGAGGAACTCAGCAGGCCAGGCAGCATCTATGGAGAAGAGTAAACAGTCGATGTTTCGAGCCGAGACGTTTCATCAGGACTGGAAAGGAAGGGGGAAGGAGTCAGTATTTAGCTGTTTTGTGAGCCGCCTACATCATATCGCTATGGTCACCGGTGCCATCTTGCCGTTGATCTCCCAGACCGAAATGAGGTGGGAGTTATAGGGAAAGATTTTGAATGTGTTAGCAGCTGAAGAGATCACTCCTTAGTAGCAGAGCAGTGAAAATCAAAGAAACATATCCTCAATAATCTTCAGTAGACAACCGGAGAGGAAGACAGCTGAAAAGATTTTATTTTAGCTACACAGTTAGCCCATATGTTAGGGCTGTCACATCTGGCTGGAAATATTGCTAGAGCCTTCATCAAAAGGTTCAAACCATCTCATCCAGTCAAATCGCCTTTCTTCGCCTCATCTCCAGCATTGACCAGCAGCTGTCAAAAACGTGTTCAAAGAGAAGATAAAAGAACACTTCCAGCATGCGCACAGCAGCTTCTAGCAGAATAATCCATAACTTCAGGAGCCCCCAGCACAGTCCTGGAGGTTTTCAACTTTCCCATATGTCAGAATGTCAATGGTAAAGTCAATAGCTTAAAGGACAGTCACTTCTGTAACAAGCAAAATCACTTTATTTTTTGACAGCTTGATATATACACAAAATAACAAAACATGAAAGTTGTATTAAACTAGCAATAGCAAAAGGGAAGTAAGTTAGCACGTGACTTGAATTTCCTTCAAGCAAACATCGGTTCTATTAAATGATGGTGATACCTGATTCATGCTTGAAGTGATCAAAACTGTAAAAGGACTTAGAGATAAAGTGAGGCTGAATGTCCGTGCACATCCCCCCTGTCAGCCAGCAGAAATGGAACATGGTGAGAAGCAGATATCTCTATTCCTGACCCTGCTTGAGTATTCAAAACTTAACCCAAGTGTCTGGTGAATACAGCTCCGTGGGCTTAATCTTGACAGCTTTCTCCACACGCACTGCATCTATCTGCATCGATTCCCAGATTCTGCAGTCAGCAGAAGTATAATCGGGCTGGACTGTTGTTGACCAACTCTGCATCCTGTGTTCTTGACAAAACAGGATTCCCATAGCCACATTAACCTTTTGAAGCTCCGTGTCTCCCGAGGTCCTGGGTAGTAGCAGTTATGAGTAGCTGTGGATGCTCTTCACTTCAGACTGAATTTGGCATTGACAATAGCAGCCCACTTCTGCCAAAAGGCTTGCATGCAGTCTGCCTTGCATACTTCAGTTAGATGCAGATGTTAGTGGGTAGGAGCCAGGTTATCAGTATGCCGTCCAATTTCCCTGAGTATTAACCATGGTCCTCTCGTCATGTCTATTCTCAATCCCACATGTCTGCACATTAAAATTCAACCACTAATTTAGTTCTGGTTTCCAGTTGTCCAATAATCATCTTCCATCCGATGCACTTTTTTACCTTTCGAGATTAACCTTTACTAAAGATTTAGAAGCATTTAAAAAGACATTGATTTGTGTGGACTAATGTTTATAACCATGTGTTGACAGGATGGCAAAGATTTTTGAGTAGCAATAAAATCTAAGAAATGGTATTAGCACTCCCTATTATCCTTCAGGTCTGCTATTATTGGCATCTATTTTACACTGAACTTCCCTCAGAGAGCAAAATATAATTCAAAACAACACACCGGAGGAACTCAGCAGGTCAGGCAGCATCTATGGAAACGAATAAACAGTCAACGTTTCAGCTGAGAACCTTCTTCAGGATTGGTATTACTCATGTGTGACTAAACTGAATATTTGATCTATCCAACAAATATATGAAGGAGATAAATTACAAGCAGAAATATTTCTTTTTGTACCATATTTTTCATACTACAGAAATTTACAGCCACTGAAATATCAATGCTATCCTGCTATACGTGATTTTTATCGACAATGTAATGAATATAGCTCAATATATTCCTATAACTATAGTCTACACAATGTCTAAATGTGTTCCAGTGCTGCCAGAATACTGAGCCAACCATGATATCAGCAGCATAAATGTCATACTCAGACATTTGCACTGAGGTACACTATGTCTTACACACACTGACCACATGGATCTGGATCCTGTAGCACTTGAAGCATCACCTCATGGCTAGGTAACTTTCAGTGTCATTGCTTTCTCTGGCAAATTCCTTGAAGCTTTGGCTATCTACAGACGCTGATGAAATTATTTAATTATAGATACTAAATTGTTGTGGGGACAACTTCAGATAACCACACAGCAAAACTGTATCAATATTTTGACATTGAATGATCATTTAAAGCCAATTAATGGTCCATATTTTTGGTTCACAATGAGGAATGATAAGAATTTTAATTGCATTAGTCTTTACAAGGCATTGGTCTAACGACATTTGGAGTACTGTGAACAATTTTGGGCCTCATATCCCAGAAAAGTTGGGCTGGCATTGGAGAGGGTCCAGATGAGGTTCACAAGAATGACCCAAAGAATGAAATGGTTAATATATGAAGAGAGTTTGATAGCTCTGGGAATATTTGTTGGGGTTTAGAAAAATCAGGGGAAAATCCCATTGAAACCTACTGAATATTGAAAGGTCGAGAAAAGAGTGGACATGCAGACAACTTTTCTAATAGTGGGAGAGTCTAGGACCAGAGAGCACAGACTCAGAATAGAAGGATGTCGCTTTACGACAGTGATGAGAAATAACTTCTTTAGCTAGAGGGTGATGAATCCATAGAATTCATTGCCACAGACATTTCTGGAGGCCAAGTCATTGGGTATATTGGTTGATAAGTTTTTCATTAGTAAGGGCATCAAATGTTACAGGGAGAAGGCAGGTGAATGGGGTTGAGAGGGAATATAAATGAGCCATGATTGAATGGTGGAACAGACTCAGTGGGATGAATGCCCTAATTGTGCTCCTATGTCTTATGTTCTTATGGTCTTTGAGATAAAAATCTCAGTTGTTGGTTTGTATATGTAAGGGGTTTCTTCTTTTATGTTACTGCGTAGGCTAATTAAAATGGCTTCTTTGTTATGTTAACTGCTGAGAAAGTTCTCCCGCTAGCAGCTTGTTTGGGTTACGTTATTGATAAGAGAGCAAACGAACCAATTGGGATAGATGTTATTCTTTCTAGTGTGTCTGTAAGTTATTGTGATGCACGGGTTTTTGGGCAGAAGGGGCGATGGAGAGAGAGAGAATGGACAAGGTGCTGTGAGCTGGCTAACGGGGTCAGGCCCCAAGCAGGAGTCCAAGGTCCAGGGTCTTCAGCAAGGAGAGGAGACGGAGACAGACTCATGTGGAGCGTCTGGTCGACCACCATGGTTGGTCCCAGGCGGCGGGTCAAGGTGGTCAGAGGGGATTGAATGGTGAAGAGAGGATCGTTACTAGAGCTCCAACTGTTTGTGCATGAAGAGATTGAACTTTGTTAAGTTTGGTGCCTTTTATTTTCCTTTTATATTTTATCTCTATTAATTATATAGTCCCAGTAATATCTATAAACTGTAATTCATTTAATCGTATATGGTGTACTGTCTGTTATTTGGCGTGGTGGGGTACATCACACAGCATCCACACAAACTTGATTACCCAGTTTGGCGGGACCAGGGGTTGTTTCCCTAACAACAGCGAGTTGAGCGACCCTGAGGCTTGCCAGGGGGGCTACATTTGCAACTGAAAGAAAAAGTGAGTCCATTGTATATAGGCAATACATATGATGCACCTTTGACCTCATAATCTACCTCATTATGACCTTGAACATTATTGTTTACCTGCACTGCACTCTCTGTAGCTGTTATACTTTATTCTGCATTCCATTATTGTTTAACTTTGTTCTACCTCCCTGTTGTGTGTAATGATTTGACGAATGTATGAACAGTATGCAAAGACAAACTTTTCACTGTATCTTGAATTATATGATAATAATAAACCAATTTGAATTCCAATTCTTACTGTGAATTGATTTATTTAAAAAGAACAAGTTGAATTTTGAAAGCAAATGTCTGGGAGTTATGATTAGCATAATAATGAAATTATCGACACTCAGTGTTATAATAAGAGAAAGCTGACAATACAACAATTGGACAGGCAGGTTTCTCATTCGGTGCATAAATCTGTAAGTTGCGGTCAGTGATTCTCTGCTCATCCGTAGGTCTCCCTGCAGCGTCACACTTTGCTGTAATTGGGGAAATAGTGAGAACTATCTTCAAACTGCTCTCACAGTAAAAAAATAATTCTGCCATCTTGAGTGATGTGTAACTGTGTACTAATGACATACTAAATTATAATTACTGCTTAGAATAACACAGTCAATTTACATTTTTATACTCATTAATGTCATTTCTTCAGATAATTATTTTAAAATTCCAAGCTTATTAAACGTCATAATAAAAATTTTTAAGATAGCTTTTGAGATTGTATGATATTTTAATCTTGTGTCTGTCTCAATCACTATACTACTTCAATGAAGCATTTAAGATTTAATTTATAAATATGCATTAACTCCTTAGTTTGCTGTCAGTTAGAATTCTTAACGGGCGCTGAGTTGACAATCAAGAAACCCTAACAATTCAGTACAGAAGATCCAATTTCATTATGGTAGTTATAGAATTTAACTTCACTTAATAATAGCTATTTGTAACAAATTATGGTAAAAATGCTCGACTGTGGTATAAGCTGTCCTTCACTGAGCACATCAACAAAGAACATTGCCACAAGAAAGCAGCATCCATCATTAAGGACTCTCACCATTCAGGCCTTGGGCAGGAGGTACAAGAATCTTAGGTTCCACGCCACCAGGTTTAGGAACAGTTATTACCCTTCACCCATCAGGTGAAAAATCCTGAAAAAAGATGCATTTTGGAAGTTCTATTCACAATGAATGGTGGAACCCGAGGAGGTGCTGAAGAACAAAAGGAAAATGGTGCCCTAGGATCTCTGAAGCAGTAGCCGAAGGTGCTGCAGAAGAGATTCAACAGGATGTGGCCTGGGGTGGAGCATCTCAGCCATGAGTTTGGACTGAGTGTGTTCTTCGTGGAATGAAGGAGGCTAAGTGGAGACCAGAGCAATATAAAAAATTACCAAGGGCATAGAGTGGGTAGATAGTGATAAGCTTCTTCCATTAGAAGAAGTGCTTATAAAGAGCACATAGGGCAGGAGATTTACATGGGATTTGAAGAAGAATTTTTGTCACCCCAGAGGACGGATGTAATCTGGAATTCACTGTCAGAGGTGGTGGTAAAGAGAGGTACAATGGCTTCACCTCATCCTAACCCTGCCTCAACAATGGAACACTATGGACCACTTCTTACATGGGCTTATCTCTGATTATTGTTTCTTTTTTGCACTAATATCCTACTTAGCAGTCTTTTTTGTTCTTTATTGCCTCGTACAATTTATGTACTGTATAATTTGTGTTCTATGTGTTTTCTAAATCTATGTACCACAAGCAACTATTTTCATTGTACCTGTACCTCACCATTGTTTTCCACATGAGAAAAGACTTGTCTTGTCTGAACTTGACAACTCTCATAATATTTGAGAGGTATTTAGAAAAGCATTCAGAATTCCATGGTATAGAAGGCTGAGGTAAAAACAGAAAATGGTGGAAATACTCAGATCAAGACACGTCTGTAGAAAGAGAACTGGAATAAGTGTTGGTAAATGGGTTCCGTATAGCTGTTAGAAAAATGGGAAGGGATCTCATTGAAACCAATCAAATATTGAAAGGCCTAGATAGAGTGGACATGCCGAGGATGTTTCTAACAGTGGAAGAGTCGAGGATTAAAGGGCACAGCCTCAGAATAGAAGGACCTCTATTTGGAATAGAGATGAGGGGGAAATTTCTGTAGCCAGAGGGTGATGAATCTGTGAAATTCATTGATACACAGTGGGTGGCAGCGGAGGCCAACTCATTCGGTATACCTAAGCAGAGGTTGCCGGGTTCTTGATTAATAAGGTTATCAAATATTACACAGAGGAGGTAGGAGAATGGGGTTGAGAGAGATATTAAATCAGCCATGATGGAATAGCACAGCGAACCCGTGGGCCAAATGGCCTAATTCTGCTCCTATGTCTTATGGCCAGCAAACAAAATGGGCCAAATGACAAGCTTGGTGTGGCTATCTGCTCCAAGGTCTTACGATAAAGGATGTCTAGATAAACCTGAAAAGATGTCATGAAACTTCCAGCAGCCTCCTGAGGAAAAGCAGGGAAGAATGAAAGATGTGTGAGTGCTTGTGGTACACGTGTGGGGGGTTTGGCCAAAGTTGCAAGGGCTGCATGCGTAGTTCCATGGAGAAGATGTAAAAACTATGGTGAGAATATTTGGAAGGGCAGGAAATGGTGGGAAGGTTGTTAGAAAAGAATTCTTGAGGAAATAGTTTTTCTCCCAATCTCCATTCCTTTGCAGCCTGCCATCACTACAATCACACAAAACATCAGCATATAACTCCAACAACAAGCTTGCTGAATATCCCACCGTAGTGGGCCATTCCTCAAACAACAATATGTCAGAGTACGGGAAGGAAAACAAAATAGCTTAGTGACATGGCGTCATGACAACAAACTTTCCTGAATGTCGGCAAAGCAAGAGAACTGGGCATTGAGTTCTGTTTTTACCACATACAAGCCCAATGTTGCTTATTGGTGCTGTATTTCACTGTTATGAATGTCAGTCCCACAGGAGTTACCTTTTATCCAGTATAAGGTCTTAGTTAGATATTTGCAGGCTTCAGTTCAGTACCTTTGAAATGCCATTCAAACTCATTTTATGGAATGACTTAAACAGCCAAGCTAGAATCCAATTCCATTTTAATTAATTTGCCATTCACTTCTGGTGTAAGCCATATTACTTGTCTCTTGTTCGTTTTCAAAGGATTCAAAGTACATTCATTATCAAAGAATGTATAAATTATACAACCTTGAGATTTGTTTGCTTACAAGCAGCCACAAAGCAAGAAACCTAAAAGAACCAAATTTTAAAAAATAAAGACCAACCCCCAATGCACACTGAGAAAGAGAAGAAAAACACAAATTATGCAAACAATAGAAGCGAGCAACAACAACAGCATTCCGAACCAAATTGAGTCCTTAAATTGAAATACCCAGAGCGGCCCAGAGTAGGCCCAAAGCCTTGGTATTCAGTTCATCATATTAGTGGGGAAAATTGCCGCAAAGTTTGCAAGCACGAAGCACGCCAGCCAGGGCCAGTCACACATCCTCAGCATCACAGGGAAAGGAGCCCTTAGTCTATCCGGGTTGGCGTTTAATTTGTCTGAATAGTGGATCGTACCTCGCAATAGGATCCGGGCTCTAGCACGGTGAATCACTCAGGGCCTAGATTTCGCTGCTGAAGAAGCATTCTCAACCTCTCCAAATCAGCTCTGCTCCCAGAGAGATCCTACCTTGCCTAACTCTCGTCATCCTGTCTTTCCAGTCTATCTGGGCCAGCATTTAAATGGTCCGAACAGTGGATCATGCCTCACATTAGGACCTAGGCCACGTGGTGAATTGCTCCATGCCTAGAACACACTGCCCAGCAACTTGCTTCAGACCTGCTTTCACTGCAGAAAAAGCCGTTCTCAACCTCTCCAAATCGGCTTCGTGCTTAGAGTGAACCACCCTCGCACCCAGGTGAGTTGAACAGGGATCAGAACTCCACTGCCTTGCCTTTTCCTCCCCAAATCATATACTCCAACCAGCAAGGCTCCAACTCCAAGTGCATCGATTTTACAATGCACCAGCAGGGTATATCTCTCAAATTCACTTCATCTTCGCTCGCCTCTTCGTTGTTTGCGGTGATAATTTACCACAATTTACTTCAAATTTCACATAGTAAATATCAAGGCTACATAGTCCTGTGTCACTCTAATCATTTTCAGGTTTTTTAATCAACATGTGCAGACTAATACTCTATTTGAAATTGCAACTTGACTTATCTTTTTCTCTTTGTATGTGTCCTACTTTATTGCAATCTAGACCATAAGACTATAAGATATAGGAGCTGAATTGGGCCCTTTGGCCATTTCATCATGGCTGATCCAATTTTCCTCTCAGCCCCCATCTCTTGCCTTCTTCCCGTATCCCTTCATGCCCTGAACAATTAAGAATCTATCAACCTCTGCCTTAAATATACATAGAGGCTTGGCCTCCACAGTTGCCTGTAGCAAAAAATTCCACAGGTGCATCACTCTCTGGCTAAAGAAGTTCCTCATCTCCATTCTAAAAGGACACTCCTCTGTTCTGTATTCTCTGGTCTTAGACTCTCCCACCATAGGAAACATACTCTCCACATCCACTCTATCACCATTTGATAGGTTTCAATGAGGTCACCCCTCATATTTCTGAATTGTAGTGAATATAAGCCCAAAGCCATCAAATGCTCTTCATATTTTCGTCATTCAATTTTCATTAATCTCCTTTAAATGTTTCCCAGTTTCAGCACACCTTTTCAAAAATAGGAAGCCCAAGACAGCTCACACTACTCCATGAGGCCTCACTAGTGCTCTATAAAGTCTCAACATTACATCCTCGCTTTTATATTCCAGTCCTCTTGAAATGAATGCTAACATCACATTTGCCTTCCTCACCACAGATTCAACCAGCAAACTAACCTTTAGGGAATCCTGCACAAGGACTCCCATGTCCTTCTGTGATTCAGATTTTTGAATTTACTCCCCTTTTAGAAAATAGTCTACCCTTTATTTCCTTTCTCCAAAGTGCATGATCATACACTTCCCAACACTGAATTCCATCTGCTATTTATTTGCCCATTCTCCTAATCTGTGCTAAGTCCTTCAGTAGCCTCCCTACTTCTTCAAAACAACCTACCCCTCTATCTAGCTTCATATCCTCTGCAAACTTTGCAATAAAGCCATCAATTTCATCATCCAGATCATTGACAAATAACATAAAAATAATTGGTCCCAATACAGCCCTCTATGGAAAACCACTAGTCTCTGGTAGCCAGCTAAAAAAGACTCCCTTTATTTCCACTCTTTGCTTCCTGCCAATCAGGCACTGTTTTATCCATGCAACAGTCTTTCTTGTAATACCATGGGCTCGTTACTTGTTAAGCAGCCTAGTGTGGCACCTTGTTAAAGGCCTTCTGAAAATCCAAGTACACAACATCAACGACTCTCCTTTGTCTATCCTGCTCATCATTTCTTCAATGAATTCCAACAGATTTGTCAGGCAAGATTTTCCCTTGAGGAAACCATGCTGACTATGGCCTATTATATCATGTGCCTCCAATTACCTTGGACCTCATCCTTAACAATTGACTCCAACATCTTCCTATCCACTGGGGTCAGGCTAACTGGCCTACAATTTCCTTTCTTCTGCCTCTCTCCTTTCTTGAAAAGTGGAGTGACTTTTGCAATTTTCCACTCCAGCAGAACCTTTCCAGAATCTAGTGATATTTGAAAGATCACTACTAGTACCTCCATGATCTCTTCTGCCACCTCTTTCAGAACTCTGGGGTGTATACCATCTGGTCCAGGTGACTTATCAACCTTCAGACCTTTCAGTTTCCCGAGAACCTTCTCTCTAGTTGTGGTAACTTCACACACTTCATGCCCCTGACACTTGGAACATCCACCATACTGCTAGTGTCCTTCACAGTGAAGACTGATGCAAAATACTTATTCAGTTTGTCTGCCATTTCCTTGTTCCCCGTTACTACCTCTCCAGCATTGGATATCGGACCACTAGAAAACACTCTCACCTCTCTTTTACACTCTACGTATCAGAAGAAACTTTTGGTATCTTCTTTAATACTATTGGCTAGCTTACTTTCCTATTCCATTTCTACCTTCTTAATGACTTTTTCGGTTGCCTTCAATTGGTATTTGAAAGCTTCCAATCCTCTAACTTTCCACTAATTTTTGCTCTACTATATGGCCTCTCTTTCGCTTTTACATTGGCCTTGACTTCTTTTGTTAGCCATGCTTATGTCATCTTTCTTTTAGAATACTTCTTCCTCTTTGGGGTGATGTGCATGCCCTCAAAACCTTTTATTCCCCGTATCTGGAATACCTTGTGCTGCTGTGTAGATCTTTCTGGCTGCCCAGGAATTCATGGCTGTTATTATCACTGCTGTGTATATTCCATCGCAGGTTGATACTGACCTGGCTCTCAAGGAGCTGTGCAAGACCATCAGCACTCTAGAGACTGCAGACCCAGAGGCTGCCTTCATCATCACCAAAGACTTTATAGAGCGTCACTGACTAAAGCCTCTCCGAACTTTTGTCAACACATCCAGGTGAGCACACGGGGAGATAGCATACTTGATCACTGCTACTCACCGTTCCGCAACACTTACAAAGCGCTCCTTCGCCTGCCGTTTGGAAAATCGAATCACTCCTCCATCTTGCTGCTGCCAATTAACAGGCAGAAGCTGAAACAAGAGGCGGCCATAGTTAAAACCGTCCACTGTTGGTCTGACCAATCGGTCTCCATGCTACAGGACTGCTTTGATTATGTCAGCTGGAATGTCTTCCATGATGAGGATGTCCCCGAGTTCACAGAAGGGGTCATGAGTTTCATCCGGAAGAGCCCCAAGGAAGTTGTCCTCCAGAAATTAGTCAGGGTCTATCCAAACCAGAAACCCTGGGTCAACGGTTCCGTGCGAGCAGCACTAACCACACGACATAGAGCTTATATTGCCGGTGACCAACAGGAACTCAAGAAATGCAGCTACAATCTGCGCAAAGTCATTAAGGCAGCAAAGCAACAACACAGGGACAAGATCCAGACACAACTCTCCACCAGCAACACACACAGCTTATGGCAAAGTCTGCACACCATCGCAGACTTCAAAGCAAAACGTAGTGGAGTTTCTAACATCGCTGCCTCTCTCCCAGATGAGCTAAAACCCTTTTACGCTCGATTTGATGTCGCCAACACTAAGCCCCTGAGGAGACTTACAGCTGATGCGACCTGTAGCTTAGTCATCTCTGAGGTCCAAGTAGCAGGTGTTTCCAATGCGTGGACAGTCGCAAGGCCTCTGGACTGGACGGCATCCCAGGGCGGGTTCTCAGAGCGTGCACGGCACAACTGGCTGGTGTGTTTACAGACATTTTTAATCTCTCCCGCTCCCAGTGTAAAGTGCCCTCCCACTTCAAAACATCCACCATTGTCCCTGTATCTAAAAAGACCAAGGCAACATGTCCGAACGACTGGCGTCCTGTCGAACTTACCTCAATAATAAGCAAATGCTTTGAAATGCAATAGCCACAGCAATACACACCATCCTTACACATCTGGAGAAGAAGGATGCTGTTGTGAGAATGCTGTTCTTGGACTACAGTTCAGCATTCAACAACATAATTCCCTCCAGGCTCGACAAGAAGCTCAGAGACCTCGGCCTTCACCCTGCCTTGTGCAGCTGGATCCTGGACCTCCTGTCAGATCGTTAGCAGGTGGTAAGAGTGGGCTCCCTCACCTCTGCCCCTCTGACCCTCAGCATAGGTTTCCCTCAGGACTGTGTCCTAAGCCCCCTCCTTTAATCTCTGTA
Source organism: Mobula birostris (assembly GCF_030028105.1). NCBI lineage: Eukaryota > Metazoa > Chordata > Chondrichthyes > Myliobatiformes > Myliobatidae > Mobula > Mobula birostris. Next base: position 18,746,528 of record NC_092388.1, read on the forward strand.
TACCCATGACTGTGACGCCACTCACAGCTCCAATCTGCTAATTAAATTTGCTGACGATACTACACATTGGCCTAATCTCAAATAATAATGAGGCAGCCTACAGAGAAGAAGTCATCACCCTGACACAATGGTATCAAGAAAACAACCTCTCCCTCAATGTCACAAAAACAAAGGAGCTGGTTGTGGACTACAGGAGGAATGGAGCAGGCTAACCCCTATTGACATCAATGGATCCGGGGTTGAGAGGGTGAACAGCTTTAAGTTCCTTGGCATAAACAGCACCAAGGAGCTCATGTGGTCTGGACATACCGGCTGTGTGGTGAAAAAGGCACAACAGCACCTCTTTCACCTCAGATCGTTGCGGAAGTTTGGTATGGGCCCCAAATCCTAAGAACTTCCTACAGAGGCACAATTGAGAGCATCCTGACTGGCTGCATCACTGCCTGGTATGAGAACTGTACTTCCCTCAATCGCAGGACTCTGCAGAGAGTGGTGCGGACAGCCCAGCGCATCTGTATATGTGAACTTCTCACTATTCAGAACATTTACAAAGACAGATGTGCAAAAAGGACCTAAAGGATCACTGGGGACCCAAGTCACCCCAACCACAAACTGTTCCAGCTGCCACCTTCTGGGAAACGGTACCGAAGCATTAAAGCTAGGACCAACAGGCTCCGGGACAGCTTCTTCCACCAGGACATCAGACTGATTAATTCATGCTGATACAATTATATTTCTATGTTATATTGACTGTCCCGTTGTACATACTATTTATTATAAATTACTATAAATTGCAGATTGCACATTTAGATGGAAAGGTAACATATTTTTACTCCTCATGTACATGAAGGATGTAAATAATAAAGTCAATTCTGTTCAATTCATTTCATGTTATATCCTGTACCTTCTGAATTTCTTCCAGAAATTCCAGCCATTGCTGCTCTGCTGTCATCCCTACCAGTGTTCTTTTCCAATCAATTCTGGCCAACTCCTTTCTCATGCCTCTGTAATTCCTTTTTCTCCACTGTAATACTGATAAATCTGACTTTAGCTTCTCCTTCTCAAATTTCATGGCGAACTCAATCATATTATGATCACTTCCCCACAGGGTTCTTTTACCTTAAGCTCTCCAATAAATTCTGGCTCCTTGCAGGAATGCAGAGTGGGTGGCATTGCTCTGTTGGTAAAAAAATTAAATCAAATCATTAGAAAGAGGTGATATACTGCAAGGTCAGAAGATGTTGAATCACTGGTGGATAGAGCTAAGGAACTGCAGGGGTAAGAAGACTCTGATGGGAACTGTATACAGACCCCCAAACAGTAGTAAAGATGTGGCCTACAAATTACAACTAAGATAGAAAATGTTACAATGTTAGAATAGCCATGGGGTACTTCATGCAGGTAGATTGGGAAAATCGGGTTGGTTCTGGATTCCAGGAGGAGGAATTTCCAGAGTGCCTTTGAGGTGGCTTTTTAGAGTATCTGATGGTTGAGCCCACTTGTGGATCAGCTATTCTGGATTTGTCATTGGTACCTGCATGGACCACAACATCTGCTGTTCATCCTCCCATTTAAGAATTCTGAGGACTCGATCCAAGATATCCCAGACTCTGGCACCCAGGAGGCAACATACAATCTGGAAATCTTGTTCTCGCCCACAGAACCTTCTGTCCGTTCCCCTAACTAATGCATCCCTCCTATCACCACAGCATGCCTCTTCTCCCCACTTCCCTGCTGAGTCTTAGAGGCAGGCTCAGTGCCAGGGACCTGACCGCTGTGACTTTCCTCTGTTAGGTCACCCCCGCCCCCGCCCTCCAGCCAATAGTATCCATAGTGTTGAAGGGGATGACCACAGGGGTACTCAGCCCTGGCACCTTAGCCCCTTTCCCCTTCCTGACTGTCATTCAGTTTCCTGTGTCCTGCACCTTAGGTATAACTACCTCTCTATATGTCCTACCTATCACCCCTTCAGCCTCCTGAATGATCCTGACTTCATTCATTTCCAGCTCTAATTCCTTAACGCAGTTGGTAGAAGCTGCAGCTGGATGCACTTCTCGCAGTTGTAGTCATCAGGGAGACTGGAGGTCTCCCTGCCTTCCTACATCCTGCAAGAGGAACATTTCACTATTCTGCCCCTAGCTGAGCAGATATAAAGAGAACAGAAAAACTTGAGGTTTTCTTTCCTTTGCTTTCTCTGAGTGAAGCCTCTCTTTGCTGAAGCGTCGAAGAGCTAAAGCCTCAAAATCACCACTCTGACTCTGTCCACTCAGATGACTGCCACTGCATTTGCCCCTGCCTTCCTTTAATTTCCTATTACTGATCAATCCCAGATACCGATTGGCCACTGGACAAAGCTCTATTGCACTCTGCAAGTTCCGCCTTTGAACCTGCCTTGGTCTGGTGTATGTGAACCCCTGCCACAATGGTAGCACAATTTGTTCAGCCAGGTTGTTTTCTTTTTAGATGTTGCTATTTTGTTTACGCTCACTTTCATTCCTGATTTCAACTCATTTGCATCCCTGGTTGCTCTTTCCATTGATACAGTGATTTCAACTGCTCTTTTAAATGTGAGTTCTGCTTCAGTTCAGAGCTGGTTTTGGATGCTTTCTTGTAAGATTCCACAAACTAAACATCAAGCCCATCACTGAACTGACAATTCTTGGACAATCTCTTTAATTCAGCCTTGTAAGCTAAAATGGACTCCCCTTTCTTTTGATTCCACTAATGGAACCTAAAGCATTCTGCAATCAACAATACTTTCAGTTCTAAATGTTCCTTCATTACTTTCATGATATCAGCAAAGCTTACTTCAGCAGGTTTGGTTGGACCTGTTAGTAGGGTACCGTGCACAATTCTGATTTGATGGAGACAGATGTGAGAGTATGGAGGAACATCTGGAGAAACTTCTGAAATGCCTGCTTTGCTGCTGCTGCTACTGTGTGATCCAGAATCTCCAGAGGAGAAAGCCTCGAATCCTCGGCTTGGCTTGTTTCGGTGGCCGAGGTGAGGTCGAAGGCGCTCGGCAGAGGATGGCACTCAGGAGGCTGTATCGGAGGGGCTGGTTGGAGGCTCGAAGTTTTAGGATGGATGGACTCAGTGTCAGCTGTGGTCAGGTGCTTCCAATGCATCGGCAGTTGTCGGTGCCTGGAGGTTTATGGCAGGGAGTTTCTCCCTTTTGCCGCCTGCTATCGGGGACTTGGGAGTCAATCGGGACTTTGAGACTTTTTTTTACCGTGCCCATGGTCTGCTCTTTATCAAATTATGGTATTGCTTTGCACTGCTGTAACTATATCATATAATTATGTGGTTCTGTCAGTGTTAGCCTTTAATTTGTCCTGTTTTTCTGTGATATCATTCTGGAGGAACATTGTATCATTTCTTAATACATGCATGCATTTCTAAATGACAATAAACGAGGACTGCGTGTTCTCATAATCTAAAAAATGTTGAAGCAAACTGTATGCTTTTCCACCTATTATGCTCAACAAAACTGGCACTTGCTTCTCATTGGCTATTTCAGTTGCTTCAAAATACTGCTCCATTTGTTCGGTATACAATAACTAGTTATCTGTTGTGCAATCAAATGCTTCTATCTTTCCAATGCAGCCAGCAACTTCTGTGTTTTTTCTATCTTATTATTATCGTCTGGAACTGATTGATTATAAACATGTGAATTTTCTCCATTTTCTGCCTTTTTTTAAACTTAAATGTCTCCTGCATTTCCAAAGAAAAATATATGCTGTGATTTTTTTTAACTCCAATGTCTCTCCCCCGTCCCACCCCCACCCCCGCAAGATTAATAATGTACTGTGCTTCATCTTGGGTCCATTTTAAAGTACTCATCATTATGTTGTGCAACTCAAAAAGATAAAATTAATCGAAAGAAAATATGGGGCTGTAGATAGCTCACATATGTTTAGTTTTTACTGCAGTGAGGTGCTCACATATGGTGTGGTGGCGTGATGATGGATGCCATTCACATACTTCTACATATAACCCATAATGATTTATGTAAACAACAAAGTGCTTAATCAAACAATATATTAACAAATTTACTCAAATATTATTGAAGTATTAAAAAATGCACAACAAGCTTAAATTCATGTTCCACCAGGCTCAATGACAGCTTCTATCACACTTTTATAAGACTGTTGAATGGTTCCCTGCCACAAAAAGATGGGCTCTTGACTGTACAATCTATCTCATTCTGACCTTGCACCTATTTGTTACCTGCACTGCACTTTCTCTGTGGCTGTTGAATTTCATTCTGCATTGTTATTATTTAACCCTGTACTACATCAAGGCACTGTATAATGATTTGATGCATATGAACAGTATGCAAGACGTTTTTCACAGTACCTCCATATATGTGACAGTAATAAATCAATTTTCCTTCTGTGTATCCAGAAAGAGAAAAAAACACAAAAAAAAACAGAAGACGATAAAGAAAAACAGAAGAGCAAAGAAAGATAGAAGAGCCAGGACAAAACAAGAGACAGAACAAAGGAGGCAAAGACAAATCTGGTTAAAAAGTCAATATTCTTCAATGTATCTTTGGGAATGAAGAGAAAGGAGGAACAAATGCAGGCACATGTGCAAATACATATTTAACCATAAAACCGTGCTGCAAATCTCTGCTGATGGTTTTCTAACTTGTAACAGCTCTCAATTATTTATTAGTTATGCGTTCATCGATGAATACACAGTTGAACAGCACTTTAGTTTCGAAATCCATTTTTAAAAATTCTTCTGTAGCTTAAACTCTCATCTTTTGACCAAACATATTGGTCATCTGCCCCAATATCATTTTACATGGCTCAATGTCAAGTTCTCATTAATAAAGCTCCTTGAACCAAATACATCAAACAGTGCAGAAGTAGTGAAGTATGTCTGAGTTGAGAAAGTATTTCAATTTGCTGATGGAGTCATGTGCATGAACTTCAAGCTTACCTGGAAGAGTCATCTATCATCAGTGCTTCATTTTACCATGATATCCTCATTTTAAAAGTTGTACCTCAAATTATAGTGATGAATGTTACCCAGCCAGTAATATGAACAAAGTTCCACAAGTAAAGGAAAGGATTAATTTAGAAAATTGTCAGCACTAGTCATAATTAACTGTTACTACCCCATCTGGGAAAAGCATGTTTTTCAACGCTTGTAATAGTAGTCGGGGTAGATAACTTTTAATCATTGGTTTCCATGTTAGATCCATGGTCTGCTTTTCATTATAAAAACCCTTCATATCAATATCTTATTGTTCATTTCTGAAAGAATATGGGTCTGGAAATTCACTTGCAACTGAAAAGTCACATTGAACGTACACTGCGGAGTTAACTCGTGCCAATTCCTGCTAGTGCAGCTGGTGAGAAAAGAATCTTCCAAAACCATTAATGAAATTACTTCTTAAATTAACCTCCAAGAGGACCACAACCTTGTCAGAGGGTTTGGAAGCGTGCGTGCCTCAATGACCTGGAGAGCTACAGTACCTGTAAAAAGTATTCACCCCCGTCCCCATGGAACATAGAACATAGAATAGTACAGCACAATACAGGCCCTTCGACCCACAATGTTGTGCTGACCCTCAAACCCTGCCTCCCATATAAGCCCCCAACTTAGATTCCTCCATATACCCGTCTAGTAATCTCTTAAACTTCACTAGTGTATCAGCCTCCACCACTGACTCAGGCAGTGCATTCCACGCACAACCACTCTCTGAGTAAAAAAACCTTCCTCTAATATCCCCCTTGAACTTCCCACTCCTTACCTTAAAGCCATGTCCTCTTGTATTGAGCAGTGGTGCCCTGGGGAAGAGGCGCTGGCTATCCACTCTATCTATTCCTCTTATTATCTTGTACACCTCTATCATGTCTCCTCTCATCCTCCTTCTCTCCAAAGAGTAAAGCCCTAGCTCCCTTAATCTCTGATCATAATGCATACTTTCTAAACCAGGCAGCATCCTGGTAAATCTCCTCTGTACCCTTTCCAATGCTTCCACATCCTTCCTATAGTGAGGTGACCAGAACCGGACACAATACTCCAAGTGTGGCCTAACCAGAGTTTTATAGAGCTGCATCATTACATCGCGACTCTTAAACTCTATCCCTCGACTTATGAAAACTAACACCCCATAAGCTTTCTTAACTACCCTATCTACCTGTGAGGCAACTTTCAGGGATCTGTGGACATGTACCCCGAGATCCCTCTGCTCCTCCACAATACCAAGTATCCTGCCATTTACTTTGTACTCTGCCTTGGAGTTTGTCCTTCCAAAGTGTACCACCTCACACTTCTCCGGGTTGAACTCCATCTGCCACTTCTCAGCCCACTTCTGCATCCTATCAATGTCTCTCTGCAATCTTTGACAATCCTCTACACTATCTACAACACCACCAACCTTTGTGTCGTCTGCAAACTTGCCAACCCACCCTTCTACCTCCACATCCAGGTCGTTAATAAAAATCACAAAAAGTAGAGGTCCCAGAACAGATACTTGTGGGACACCACTAGTCACAATCCTCCAATCTGAATGTACTCCCTCCACCACGACCCTCTGCCTTCTGCAGGCAAGCCAATTCTGAATCCACCTGGCCAAACTTCCCTGAATCCCATGCCTTCTAACTTTCTGAATAAGCCTACCATGTGGAACTTTGTCAAATGCCTTACTAAAATCCATATAGATCACATCCACTGCACTACCCTCATCTATATGCCTGGTCACCTCCTCAAAGAACTCTATCAGGCTTGTTAGACACGATCTGCCCTTCACAAAGCCATGCTGACTGTCCCTGATCAGACCATGATTCTCTAAATGCCTATAGATCCTATCTCTAAGAATCTTTTCCAACAGCTTTCCCACCACAGACGTAAGGCTCACTGGTCTATAATTACCCGGACTATCCCTACTACCTTTTTTGAACAAGGGAACAACATTCGCCTCCCTCTAATCCTCCGGTACCATTCCCGTGGACAACGAGGATATAAAGATCCTAGCCAGAGGCTCAGCAATCTCTTCTCTCGCCTCATGGAGCAGCCTGGGGAATATTCTGTCAGGCCCCGGGGACTTATCTGTCCTAATGTATTTTAATAACTCCAACACCTCCTCTCCCTTAATATCAGCATGCTCCAGAACATCAACCTCACTCATATTGTCCTCACCATCATCAAGTTCCCTCTCATTGGTGAATACCAAAGAGAAGTATTCATTGAGGACCTCGCTCACTTCCACAGCCTCCAGGCACATCTTCCCACCTTTATCTCTAATCGGTCCTACCTTCACTCCTGTCATCCTTTTTTTCTTCACATAATTGAGGAATGCCTTGGGGTTTTCCTTTACCCTACCCGCTAAGGCCTTCTCATGCCCTCTTCTTGCTCTTCTCAGCCCCTTCTTAAGCTCCTTTCTTGCTTCCCTATATTCCTCAATAGACCCAGCTGATCCTTGCTTCCTAAACCTCATGTATGCTGCCTTCTTCCTCCTGACTAGATTTTCCACCTCACTTGTCACCCATGGTTCCTTCACCCTACCATTCTTTATCTTCCTCACCGGGACAAGTTTATCCCTTACATCCCGCAAGAGATCTCTAAACATCGACCACATGTCCATAGTACATTTCCCTGCAAAAACATCATCCCAATTCACACCCACAAGTTCTAGCCTTATAGCCTCATAATTTGCCTTTCCCCAATTAAAAATTTTCCTGTCCTCTTTGATTCTATCCTTTTCCATGATAATTATAAAGTTTTCATGTTTTTACTGTTTTACAACATTGAGTCACTCTGGATTTAATTTGGCTTCTTTGACACTGGACAACAGAAAAAGATTCGTGTCAGATTGAAAACAGATCTCTACAAAGTGATCTAAATTAATTACAAATACATCTACTACTACAATTACATTGACTCAGGCCTAGGGGGCCGGCATCAGGCAAAATACAAATACAAAACACAAAATAATTGATTGCTTAAGTATTCATATCAGCCCCTCCCCCTTTAATACAACGCACCAAATCATTACTGGTGCAACCAAATGGTTTTCAAAGTCACATAATTAGTTAAATGGACATTTGTTTTTGGAGATCTGTGTGCAGTCAAGTTGTTTCAACTGATTACAGTAAAAATACACCTGTATCTGAAAGATCCAACTGCTGGTGAGTCAATATCCTGGCAAAAACTACACCATGAAGACCAAAGAATGCTCCAAGCAACTCCACGAAAAGGTTATTGAAAAGCACAGATCAGGAGATGGATACAAGAAAATTTTCAAGTCACTGAAAATCTCTTGGAGTACAGTTAAGTCAATCATCAAGAAATGGAAAGAATATGTCACAGCTGTAAATCTGCCTAGAACAGGCTGTCCTCAAAAACTGAGTGACCGTGCAAGAAGGGGACTAGTGAGGGAGGCCACCAAGAGACGTATGACAACTCTGGAGGTGTTATAAGCTTCAGTAGCTGAGATGGGAGGGATTGCGCATACAACAACTGTTGCCCTGGTGCTTCACCAGTCGCAGCTTTATGGGAAAGCAACAAAGAGAAAGCCACTGTTGAAAAAAACTCACATGAAATCTCAGCTAGAGTTTGCCAGAAGGCATGTGGGAGACTCTGTAGTCAGCTGGAAGAAGTTCTATGGTCTGATTAAACTAAAATTGAGCTTTTTGGCCATCAGACTAAACACTTTGTTTGGCGTAAGCCAAACACCACACATCATCAAAAATACATCATCCCCAACCACAAACTGTTCCAGCTGCTACTATCCGGGAAACGGTACCACAGCATAAAAGCCAAGACCAACAGACTCCGGGACAGCTTCTTCCACCAGGCCATCAGACTGATTAACTCATGCTGATGCTACTGTATTCTATGTTATATTGACTATCCTGTTGTACATAATATTTATCATAAATTACTATAATTGCACATTGCACATCTGAACGGGGAGGTAACGTAAAGATTTTTACTCATGTATTTGAAGGATGTAACTAATAAAGCCAACTCAATTTAATTCAAATTCAATTCATCCCTACCTTGAAGCATCTTGGTAGCTGCACCATGCTGTGGGGATGCATCACTGCAGCAGGCTCTGGAAGACTTGTGAAGGTAGAGGGTAAAATGAATGCAGAAAAATATAAGGAAATTCTGGAGGAAAACTTGATACAGTGTACAAAAGAACTGCATCTTGGGAGATTTGCTTTTCAGCAAGACAATGACCCCAAATATAAAGCCAAAACTACACAGGAATGGCTTAAGAACATCAAAGTTAATGTCCTGGAGTGGCCAAGTCAGAGTCTGGACCTCAATCCAATTGAGAATTTGTGGCTGGACTTGAAAAGGGCTGTTCACTCATGATCAGCGTGCAATCTGACAAAGCTTGAGCAGTTTGGTAAAGAAAAATGGGGAAAAATCACAGCGTCCAGATGCCGTACAGGTAAAAAGGTAGAGGCCAGACTAAGAGTGGTCCACAGGTCCTCCAGGATCAGGAGCTCAGCACAGAGTTAACAATCCCGACTTTGGTCAAAAAAAATTGTTATGGAAACAGCAATGAAGAAAGCTTTCATTACTGCCCTAAGCACCAGCAGCATAATGGGCAGTAAGTAAGTTCTTAAATCAAACATTCCATTGGAGTTTTATAAACAGAATACCTCACATCCATCAAGAAATTATGAACGCAAGACATAAATCCGGAGAAGCACACACAAAATGCCAGAAGAACTCAGCAGATCGTGTAACATCTATGGAGAGGAATAAAGAGTTGATGTTTGAGGCTGAGACCCTTCATCAGAAACATCAATTCTTTATTTCTCTCCATAGATACTGCCTGACCTGCTGAGTTCCTCTAGCATTTTGTGTGTACAACTCCTGATATTCTGAATTTTGTTTCCATTCAAGAAACTAATCATAATTCATATGTGAGACTTTATCATTTTATGATTTTGTAGGGCACCACTTACGGAATATAAATCCTATTACAGAGAACTCCACAGAACATCCTTTATTTATCCCATATTAAAAGGGATTTATTTGATATCATTCACTTTCAAGATGTTAGGGTGGCAGATCTTTGATAATCTTAAATTATTTAAATAAACAATCAAAAAGCTCTAATTATGTTATGCTATTTCAGTTTTGTAGTCTGTACAGTTATTTACAAAATGCCTTGATCATAATGTTTGTTAATCTATTTGTGCGTAGATGAAACAATACAGACTAGCTGGGATGCGCTGGATTAGAAAGCACACTGGAATAACTCTACTTCTGATAACTCTAAGCTGCTTTAAGTGGCCAAGAATACATGTGGGTACATTTAAATGAAGTACTGAATTTACGAGGTAGCAATACACAGAGGTTAAGTCTAGTGGCAGATACTAATAGCAAAGGCTTCTTTCCATTTCTCAAATCCATTTTAAATTAATAAGAATATTCCTTTCTGTTTTTCATCCTCAAAGAGGTCCTTTGCATATTCATTTAATGTTATATTGATGGATTAAATTATCCTGAGCTCAAAATCAATCCAGCGTATATTTATTAGACGGGACTAATCCCCTCGTGGGAATAAAGCATAGAAAATGCATTTAAAGGCGCTGATAAGGCAAGTCCCATTATATGTCATTTTAAACAAAGAGCAAAAAAAAAGCCTTTGGAGACGCTCTATCAGCTGTTAAACAGAGACATTTCATGCGCTAGGAGATTGATGATTAGCATTTCCGATCCTGGAAAATGGTTCTCCCCTCGCTGATGATAACCACTAAATGCCAGCTCATTTCTCAGACACAATTATTTCTGCTGTTTCACTGGGAGATAGATACCAAGGCTTGGTGTGTATCCTTTTGTCTCTTAGTCAGTTCCATTAGTTATAAGTGGGCAGTGCTACATCAAGAAAAACGAGGAAAACATTATATTAGTTCAATTGCTAAATAGATAGGCATAGCTCAGTGAATGTATACAGCCACGTCCACCTTTTGAGGAAGTCTACCATCAAGAAATGGCTTGAGGGACAAATCACATTTGATAATACTTAACAAGAGTTTTATTTGCATCCAGTTACTACGTAAAGACTAACAATTTCTGTGGAACTTCTCATCTCAGTCAGAAGGTTGTGAGTTCAAATCCCACTCCACAAATTCAGAACATTAAAAGAAATGAGCTGACCCTTAGAAAGTAATGCATGGTCATTGCTGAAACATTAAACTTAGATTCTAAAATGCTCTCTTCAGGGATATAAAATAACCCAGAGCAATTCATCAAAAAAAGAGCAGTGATCTCCTGGTACTTTGGCTAATATTTATTCTAAAAATTAACATTTCTCAAAACAAAAATCTCACACACTTGGTAAGTACCTGGATATTCACATGAATTGCTAAGTCTTGAAAGCTGTGTTTCAATTGTTGGTAAAAGAAATAAGTTTTGTCAGCAAACACATGGTGAGCCAAAGGGCCCCTTTTCTGTAATTTGTGAACCTGCCTCTATGACTAAAAGTGATCTTTCTGTTAACTTTATCAAACTATAGGGTCATGGAGGCCATTTGGCAAGTTGTGTCAGTGATGATCAGAAAAGGGCTACTCATCTGAATTCTACCTTCCAATACTAGAGATCATAGGTCTTCATATATACAGTCAAGTTATGCTTAGATGTGATGAAGATTTCTTTATTAACTATCCTTTCAGGCAGTAGGTTCCAGACTTCCCTCTTCAGTAACCTCAGATTTTTTTTATCATCTCCCCAATTAATTTTGTTCCAATTATTTTAAGTCTAAGCACCATAAAATCTGACCCATTTGCCAAAGGAAATAGTTCCCTCCTATATATTCTGTGTAAACTTCTCATAATTTTCAATTGCTCTTGAATGTTTGCTCCTAGAAAACAAACTGGATTACTCTTGTCTGCAACTGAACCAGTGTGAGATAAGGAACTGTTATGTGCTTATTCTTAGAGAAACATGGCTCCAGGACAACATCTCATGCACCATCAATCGTTAGGCCACACCACTCAGGACTTGTGCTAATATTATTTTGTGGTGGTATTGTGCTTTATCGTACCTATATGTTTGAAATGAAAGAGAAGATTGGTAGCTTGGTTTGGCTGCTTGTTTGTAGGGTTGTTCATCAAGCCTAAAGGTTAGGTCACAAACGTTTTGTCACCAGTCAAGTTGACATTATCAGTGTGCAACTGAATATTGTTCCTGCAGAGGGCTCATGTTTATATTGGTCTGATTTGTGGTTCTGATCAGTTGGCTATCTCACTGGCTGTTAGTCTCCACTGGGTTGCAGACAACCAAACAGGTGAGTGATCTCTGCTGGCTTGTATCTCTGGTTATTGGTAGTCGTGAGGGTTGGTTCCTTGGGTGTCTGTGGTTCACCCCTTGGTCCCAGTTGAACAAAACTCAATCGCGCACTGATGACATCACCTCAACTGGTGGCAGAACGTTTGTGAAGTGACCTAATCTCTAGGCTCAACGAACAGCCCTACAAACAAGTACCAAAATGTGTTGTATCATAACTATATGTGCTGTGTATGAGTAAATGTACTGTGTTCTGCACCTTGGTCCCACAGGAACAATGTTTCATTTAACTGTGTACACGTGTATGTTAGAATGACAAAATAATTGAACTTCAACTTGAAATAAGCCTCACCTCAGCCTATCCAATCTTTCCTCAAAGATATAACTTTGGCTTCATCCCAGGAAATCACCTCTGCACTTCTTCCAAGACATTCATATCCTTCGTCTTTTATCGGAATTGGAATTGGTTTATTATTGACATACGTGTACCAAGATACAATGAAAAGCTTATATTTCATGCTGTTTACACACAGATCAGATCACTGCATTGTGCATTGAGCTAGAGCAAGGCAAACAATAACAATACATAATAAAGTGAAACAGTCATAGAGAAAGATAAGATCAGTATGAACACGGAAACATCAAAGCATACAATGAAATGCAACATTTGCGTCAATGATCAACACAGTCCAAGGATTGTACTTGGGGCAGCCTGCAAGTTTCACCACAGTTCTGACACCAACATAACATGTCCACAACTCAATTACCCTAATTCTAACCATACATCTTTGGATTGTGGGAGGAAAACAGAGCACCCAGGCAAAACCCACATAGTCACTGGGAGAATGTACAAACTCCTTACAGACAGCAGTGGAAATTGATCCCTGATTGTTGTTCGCTAGCACTGTAGAGCGTTGCAGTAACAGCGATGCTACCGAGCTGCCCCATTGCAGGTATACAGTAAGGTGCAAGATCATGACAAGATAGATTGTGAGGTCAAGAGTCAAATGACGGAACTAGGGAAACTATTGATTTCGCCTCCTGGTAAAAAAAAAAATTCCCTCCCCTTCCCCTCTTCTTGTATTCCCCATTCTAGCCACTTACCTCTTCTCACCCACCTATCACCTCCCCATGGTGCCCCTCCTCCTTCCATTTCTCCTCCCCTATCAGATTCCTCCATCTCCAGCCCTTTAACTTTCCATTCACCTGACTTTGTCTGTCATCTTCTAGCTACCTTCCTTCCCTTCCCCAGCTTTTTATTCCGGCATCTTCCCCCTTTCTTTCTTGTGCTGAAGTAGGGTCAGGGGTCAAAACATCGACTGTTTGTTCATTTCCATGGATGCTGCCTGACCTGCTGAGTTCCTCCGGCATTTGGAGTCTGTGGCTTTGGATTTCCAGCATCCACAGAATTTCTTGTGTTTGGGGAACTATTTAATAGTCCTATAACATTGGGATAGAAGTTACCTTTGAGCCTGGTGGTGCATGCTTTCAGACTGTTGGGCTTGATCTGCCTTGCTGTCTTCAAAGATCTGTAGACAAACATCCCACTGTCACTCTTTTCCTCCATATTACTCAGTGTCCTCACATTGATTTTGTATTCACTTATCCTGTTGCACCTCCCGAAATACATGAAACGACTCTTCTTCACAACAGATACATCACCCCTCCTTTGATGAAGACAGTTATTTAATATTCATTAACAATTCATTCAAATCCTGCAGCTCCACATACATATATTTTATCTTTTGGTCTCCAACTCAAAGACAACATTTTGTTTCTGATGCCCATAAAGAATATCCTTGGATTTTCTTTGATTTTATGTGCCAATATTTTTATCTCATAGCTGTTCTCTGTATTATCCAGGACATCTTCAAAGAGCGATGCCCCAAAAACACGTCATCCATCATTAAGGATCCCCATAACCCAACACATGCCCTGTCTCTTTGTTACTATCAGGAAGGATATATAGGAGCCTGAAGGCACACATTCAGTGATTCAGGAACCACTTCTTCCCCTCTGCCATCGATTTCTGAATGAATATTGAACCCATGAACACTACCTCACTACCATTTTAGTTTTACTTCTGCACTGCTTAATTAACTATTTTATTATACACACAGTACTTACTGTAATTCGCGTGTTTGCTATTATTATGCAGAGCATTTTACTGCTGCTGCAAAGACAACAAAGTTCATGACATATGCCGATGATATTAAATCTGCTTTTGATTCTGATTCTTTGTTATCTAAATGTCGCTTCTACACTTCTTATGCTCTTCTAGATATTCTGTAGAATTAAGCTCTTGGTGTCTAGCATAACCCTCCCTTTCTGCATTTGCTGTGGAGCTGAGAAGGAAATTGAATATTAGCACATGGTAAAGGCATCCGTTAGTCTTGCGAGACCATGGATCTGCACCTGGAAGGTCTTCACTCTCCAGGGCGCAGGCCTGGGCAAGGTTGTATGGAAGACCGGCAGTTGCCCATGCTGCAAGTCTCCCCTCTCCACAACACCAATGTTGTCCAAGGGAAGGGCATTAGGACCCATACAGCTTGGCACCAGTGTCGTCGCAGAGCGATGTGTGATTAAGTGCCTTGCTCAAGGGCACAACACGTTGCCTCGGCTGGGGCTCGAACTCACGACCTTCAGGTCGCTAGTCCAATGCCTTAACCACCTGGCCACATGCCCACATATTAGCACAAAGAGGGGATCAAAGGGGCCCTCATGGACCAGGTACTAACAGAGCCAAAAACCTCATTCTAATCTCATCTAGATATCATACTTGTCTTTGAAATATCTAAATCAGAAGAACAAACCTAACATTACCATTGGAGCTAGAATCACACTGGAAGTTGTAAATACTGGTTGTGCAGGAGACATGGTACAGCTGAGATGCACAGTCAAATCATTTAATTGAACAGTCTATTCATGGTCATCAGTAAAATTAGCAAATTAATCATAGGTGCACCAAACAAGAAGTCAACACATTCAATAAGTGGATATCTCAGGACATCATTGAGAAGAACGTGGGTTATTTGATATTGGTATTTTGAATGATCAATAACTTAATAACATTCAGTACCATAATATGAATTATTAGCTTGCGGACTGAATTTCAAGAATTTCCTGTAATCTAAAATGGTCCCTATGAATTCAAAGATTAAATACAACCATTTTAAGGAAAGTCATTGACCCAAAACATTACATTGGTTCCCCTCTCCACAGATTTTGCTAACCTGCTGAGTATCTTCAGTATTTTCTGTTTCACTTTGAATTTTTGGCATCTACAGTACTTTACCTTTAGATTCAGTGCAACGTTGTTCAGGAAAGGGAGAGATGAAACAGTTGAGATCAATTGTAGGGAATATGTTGGAATTTGCGTTGAAAGACATCTTAAAAGAGACTTTGAAAATCACAAGAGGTCGTCATCTCCTTGCTGAAAATCAACACTGGCGCATATCAAGAATATGGGCTTAGCCCACTGCTCTACTCTTTGTACACTTATGAATGTGTGGCTAGGCACAGCTCAAATGTACCATTGACACAACTGTTGTTGGCAGAATCTCAGATGGTGGCAAGGAGATGTGCAGGAGTGAGATAGGTCAGCTGATTGAGTGCTGTTGCAACAATAGACTTGCACTCAGCATTTGCAAGAACAATGAAGTGACTGTGGACTTCAGAACGGAGAGCATATACCAGCTCTCATCAAAGGGCCAGCAGTAGAAAGTGAGAGCAACTTAGTGTTCCTGGCTGCCAAAATCTCTGAAGATCTATCATGGGCCCAACATATTGATGCAATTATGAAGAAAGCATGCCAGCAGCTATATTTCATCAGGAGTTTGAGGAGATTTGGCATGCCACCAAAGACTCTAGCAGATTCCTACAGACCAGTTACATTACAATCCGGTATCGAGGTGCATATGCACATGACTGGAAAAAGCTGCAGAGGGTTTTAAACTTAGCCAGCTCCACCAGGGGCATTGGCCTCCCCACCATCAACAACCTTCTCAATAGGTGATGCCTCAAGGAAGTGGCATCCATGATTAACAATCCTCACCATCCAGGACATGCCCTTTTCTCATTGGTATCATCAGAGAGCAGATACCGATGCCTGAAGACACACATTCAATATTTTACAAACAGCTTCTTCCCCTTCCATCATCATACTCTGCAAGGACCATGAACTCATAGTCATAGTCATACTTTATTAATCCCGGGGGAAATTGGTTTTCGAACAGTACATAACCTTTTGGTCTCTTTTTGGAGTACTTACTTGAACAGAAAATCCTGCAAATGTAGTAGCTTCCCACAAGATCACAAGACAAAGGAGCAGAAGTAGGCCATTCAGCCCATCGAGTCTGCTCCACCACTCCACCATGAGCTAAACTATTCTCCCATCTAGTTCCAATTTCCGGCTTTTTTCCCATATCCCTTGATACCCTGACTAATTAGATACCTATCAATCTCCTTAATCACCTTCAATGATCGGGCCTCCACAGCTGTATGTGGCAATGAATTCCATGAGTCCATGACCCTCTGGCTAAAAAAAATTCTCCTCACCTCTGTTTTAAATGGGTACCCTCTAATTCTAAGACTGTGGCCTCTTGTCCTGGACTCACCCACCAAGGGAAACAGCCTTTCCACATCTCCTCTGTCCAACCCTTTCGACATTCAAAATGTTTCTATGAGATCCCCTCTCATTCTTCTATACTCTAATGAATACAGTCCAAGAGCCGACAAACGCTCCTCATATGTTAGCCCCTGCATTCCAGGAATCGTCCTCGTAAATCTTCTCTGAACTCTCTTCAACATCAGTACATCCCTTCAAAGATAGAGGGCCCAAAACTGCACACAGTATTCAAAATGCAGTCTCACCAGTGCCCCATAGAACCTCATCAACACCTCCTTACTCTTATACACTATTCCTCTTGAAATGAATGCCAACATAGCATTCGCTTTCCTTACTGCCGATCCAACTTGGTGGTTAACCTTTAGGGTATCCTGCACGAGGATGAGGATGTCTAGTACATCACGGCTAAAGCCCTCCTAACTATTGAGCACATCTGCATGAAACCCTATCATAGGAAAGCAGCATCCATCATCAGAGATCCTCACCACCCAGGCCATGCTCTTTTCTCGCTGCTGCCATCAGGTAGACGCTGCAAGAGCCTCAGTACTTCCACACACCAGGTTCAAGAACAGTTACTACCCTATAACCATCAGGCTCTTGAACAAAAGGGGATAACTACGCTCACTTGCCATTCATTAAGATGTTCACACAACCAGTATTTACACTTTTACCTTGTTATTTCATGTTGTTGTCATTTACTGCTATTTATTTATATTTGCATTTGCATAGTTTGCTGTCTTCTGCACTCTACTTGATCTTTCATTGATTCTGTTATAATTACTATTTGGTAGATTTGCTGAGTATGCCCACAGGAAAATGAATCTCAGGGTGACATATATGCACTCTGATCATAAAATTTACTTTGAACTTTGAACTTTACACTCAGTAGCCACTTTGTTAGGTACACCTGTTTGTAAATGCAAATATCTAATCAGTCAATCATGTGGCACCAAGTCAGCATTATTATTTCAGAGGACCTGTCCTGGGCCAAGCGCGTAAGTGCAATTACGAAGAAGGTCCAGCAGCACCTTTACTTCCTTAGGAGTTTGCGTGGATTCCACATGACATCGAAAACTTTGACAAACTTCTTTCGATGTGTAGTGGAGAATATATTGGCTGGCTGCAAGACAGCCTGGTATGGAAAGACCAATGCCCTTGAACAGAAAATCCTACGAAAAGTAGTGGATGCAGCTTAGTCCATCAGAGGCAAAGTCCTCCCCACCCTTGAGCACATCTATATGAAACGCTGCCGCAGAAAGGCAGCATCCATCATCAGGAACCCTCACTACCTAGAACACGCTCTCCTCACTGCTGCTGTCAGGAAGAAGGTACAGGAGCTTCAGGGCTCACACCACCTGATTCAGGAACAGTTATTATTCTTCAACCATCAGTCTCTTGAACCAAATGGGATAACTTCACTCAACTTCACTTGCCCCATCATTATTCTCACAACTTATGGACTCACCTTCAATGATTCTTCATCTCGTATTCTCAATATTTATTGCATATTTATTTATTATTATTATTATTATATTACTTTCTTTTGGTATTTGCACAATTTGTTGTCTTTTGCACTCTGGTTGAATGCCAAAGTTGGGCAGTCTCTCATTGATTCTATTATTCTATAGATCGATTAAGTATGCCCACAAGAAAATGGATCTCAGGGTTCTATAGGGTGACATATATGTACTTTTATAATAAAACTACTTTGAACTTCGAATCAACTTAATGCATAGAAGCATGCTCACATGATCAAGAGCTTCAGTCAACACACATAAAAATTGCCAGTGAACAATTGGCCAGGCAGCACCTATAGGAAGAGGTAGAGTCAACGTTTCGGGCCAAGACCCTTCGTCAGGACTAACTGAAAGAAGAGATAGTAAGAGATTTGAAAGTGGTGGGGGAGGGGAGATCCAAAATGATAGGAGAAGACAGAAGGGGGAGGGATGGAGCCAAGAGCTGGACAGGTGATTGGCAAAAGGGATATGAGAGGATCATGGGACAGGAGGCCTGGGGAGAAAGAAAGGGGGAGGGGAAAGCCCAGAGGATGGTCAAGGAGTATAATCAGAGGGACAGAGGGAAAAAAAAGAGAGGAAAAAAAAATTAATTATTAAATAACGGATGGGGTACAAAGGGGAGGTGGGGCATTAACGGAAGTTAGAGAAGTCAATGTTCATGCCATCAGGTTGGAGGCTACCTAGACGGAATATAAGGTGTTGTTCCTCCAACCTGAGTGTGGCTTCATCTTGACAGTAGAGGAGACTGTGGATAGACATCTCAGAATGGGAATGGGACGTGGAATCAAAATGTGTGGCCACTGGGAGATCCTGCTTTCTCTGGCGGACAGAGCGTAGGTGTTCAGCGAAATGGTCTCCCAGCCTGTGTCGGGTCTCGCCAATATATAGAAGGCCACATCGGGAGCACCGGATGCAGTATATCACCCCAGCTGACTCACAGGTGAAGTGTCATCTCACCTGGAAGGACTGTCTGGGGCCCTGAATGGTGCTGAGGGAGGAAGTGTAAGGGCATGTGTAGCACTTGTTCCGCTTACAAGGATAAGTGCCGGGAGGGAGATCGGTGGGGATGGATGGTGGGGACGAATGGACAAGGGAGTTGCATAGGGAGCAATCCCTGCGGAAAGCAGAGAGGGAAAGATGTGCTTAGTGGTGGGATCCCGTTGGAGGTGGTGGAAGTTACGGAGAATTATATGTTGGACCTGGAGACTGCTGGGGTGGTAGGTGAGGACAAGGGGAACCCTATTCCTAGTGGGGTGGCGGGAGGATGAGGTGAGAGCAGATGTGCATGAAATGGGACAAATGTGTTTGAGACCAGAGTTGATGGTGGAGGAAGGGAAGCCCCTTTCTTTAAAAAAAGAGGATATCTCCTTTGTCCTGGAATGAAAAGCTTCATCCTGAGAGCAGATGCGGTGGAGACGGAGGAATTGCGAGAAGGGGATGGCATTTTTGCAAGAGACAGGGTGAGAAGAGGAATAGTCCAGGTAGCTGTGAATGTCCGTAGGCTTATAGTAGACATCAGTAGGTAAGCTGTCTCCAGAGATAGAGACAGAAAGATCAAGAAAGGGAAGGGAAGTGTCGGAAATGGACCAGGTAAACTTGAGGGCAGGATGAAAGCTGGAGGCAAAGTTAATGAAGTCAACGAGCTCAGCATGCACGCAGGAAGCAGCGCCAATGCAGTCGTCGATGTAGCGAAGGAAAAGTCGGGGACAGATACCAGTATAGGCTTGGAACATGGATTGTTCCACAAAGCCAACAAAAAGGCAGGCATAGCTGGGACCCATACGGGCTTCGGTAGTTGTTCAGACCAAATATCAGAATGGGGAAAAAATGTGATCGAAGTGACTTTGACTATGGAATTATTTTGGTGCCAGATGGAGCAGTTTGAGTATCTCAGAATCCATTGGTCACCTGGGATTTTCATGTAAAATACTCTCTGGAGTTTACAGAGAAAGGTCCAAGAAACAAAAAAAAATCCTGTGATTGACAGTTCTGTTTGCAAAAATGCCTCGTTAAATGAGAGAGGTCAGAGGAGAATTGCCAGACTGGTTCAAGCTGCCAGAAAGGTGGCAGTAACTCAAATAAATATGTGTTACAACAGAGCTGTGCGAAAGAGCATCTCTGAATGCACAACATGTTGAACTTTGACATGGATAGGCTACAGTAGCTGAAGACCACAAACATACACAAAAAAGTAGCCACTGAGTATAACTTTTTTATATTTTCTGTTGTAAGTTATGGTAATATTTTATGTATTGCATTGTACTGCTGCCACAAAGCAGCAAATTTCACAGTGTTTGTCAGTAGTAATAAACTTGATTCTGATTCATCTCGGAAATATTGAACAAGTCATGTTCAACCCAGCACAGACCCTGCATTTGTCCTCCACATGATCTCCATGGCTGCACTAGTCTTTGTTGGTCCCCTGAGGCTAATTGAATTTCTGGAGTGAGTTTTAATGGAGAGCAGGAAATGCGGATGCCTTGCCATAGCTAATCCATAGAGTGAAGGAATCAGCAGGGGTGTCCATTTCCTGCTCTCCCTCCAAATTCACGGCAGCCCTGTCTCCCACTCTCTCTTGAACATTTCTGGACTCTCTGGAAAACCTATTGCATGACTCAGTAACAAAGTCAATTAAACTCAAAACAATAACATCCGAAAATCAGGCAGTGCAGCACTAGCAGACGCACACTTGCCGGATTAACAGAGGTTTACTTTCAACGTTGCAGCCGGGTCGCGGCCCAAAACATCAACTGTTTATGCTCCTCTATGGACGCTGCACGTCTTGCTGGGTTCTTTCAGCATTTTGTGTGTGTGCTCAAAATTTCAAACAACTGCAGAATCTCATGGTTAGAGTTTTACCTCAAGTGCCATAGAGGAAGTGTGGCAAAGGTTGCTGGGAATGATAAACTAAGCCAATTCCTAAGGGTACATCGCATCCGGAATTTACCAGTTAGTGGGCGATTTCCTTCCACGCCACCCTGACATATTGGGAAATTGTACGAGGGAAGTTACAGTAGTGATTTGCCATTGCTTTCTGCAGGGTTGAGTTTTTTTTTTAAAGATCACCAGCACTTAACCCAGCACAGATGAAGAGCATTCAAGGGTGCCAGCTGGAATCGAACTTCCGACCTCTCACTCTGAAGTCCAGCACTGATGCCATTATGCCACCACCCAGCTAAGCTAATTCCTAGTAATTCTGAAATGAACATTTTGTGAGCTGTAAACACATGTTCCGGCCCGAAGCCTTGACTGATCGTCTCCATGGATGCTGCCTGACTTGCTGAGTTCCTCCAGCGTGTTGTGAGTGTTATTTGTGAGCTGTGCCAGAGACTGTTACAGTATTTTCACATTCAGCAATATATTGCTGCTCAGTAACATCTATTAGTCCATATCCATTGAATTTAATAGGATTTCAGTGTGTCTGCACATGAGCTCCTTTGCTAAACACAATGCAAGGACACTGCTGGAACACCATACAGTCTTGCTTTCCATGTTATTAACCAGATGGAAAGGTCATCAAGAGCAGTAATCTGCAGCGTGGAGGGGGTGATAATGCTCTCAAAGTAACCAAAGCAATTATTCAAATTGTGCAGTATAATAGATGCAAGGAATGGAATTACAGAGCTTTGTGGAGATTAGTGGAACTGATCACAATTCTCGGCCTAGGGCTTTTGTCCTCTTACATCCATTCGCTGGAGATATGTTAGATCAATTTGCTGTTTGTTAAGAACCTCGACACACATCAGGAAACCACAACCTGAAGGAAATGCAGGGTTATAGAAGTGTCTTACATGTAATTTACTGGGACAACTATTAATATTCACTTTCTCATTAAGAATTGAAAACTTGACAATTAAATGCAATACTAAAACAATTTTTGTAACATTTATAGATAAAATTGGGAGCAGCCAGCCACTTGCTTTTTATAGAAAGAGAGTAAATTTTAATCTTATCCAAAGGACAGCACTTGGTATAAAATCAGTTGGAACAGAAGTTGAGCAAAATGACAAATATCCATGTAAACCTTTAAAACATGCTGTTGGTCTCTTGCCTGTGTTTAACATTACTCCTCTAAACTCATCTGAACACATATTAAATGTCCTATAGGTCTAGATCTGAATCTAAGATTCTTCACTAAAAATATTATATTCTTTAGGTCATGATAATAGCTGTCTGTTTTATCACTGGATTTTAAATACCACTATCTAATTTCCAGTCAGATTGTCAACATGACTCTATGTATTCCCTTTATTGTTTTTGAGATTCTGCAGACACTGGAAATTCAGAGTAACACACAAAAAGTGCTGAAGGAACTCAGCAGGTCAGGCACCGTCCATGAAGAAAAATAAGCTGTTGACGTTTCAGGCCAATACCCTTAGTCAAGGCCTAATGCAGGGTCTTGGCCTGAAATGTTGACTGTTTATTCTTTTCCATTGATGCTGCCTGACCTGCTAAGTTCCTCCAGCATTTTGTGTGTGTGTTGCTTTGGCCATTACATCAACTGTTTCATCAGGACCTGATGAAGGGTCTCGGCCTATACATCGACTGTTTTTTCCCTTTCCATAGATTCTGCCTGACCTGCTGAGTTCCTTCAGCATTTTGTGTGTGTTATTTTATACAGATGTTTCTTTTTAATGATGCCAGTTTGCCACAGCAGCGAACAACACGAATTTGAGAAAGTTTGAGGCAGATGGCTTAGACTTCTTCAGACCGATGCTACATGGGAGATGAACACGAGTGGAAAATTGAAAGGCAGAGATAGTATCTGAGGAAGGTGCAGAGATCCCTACAGCACAGAAGCAGACTTGCTGGACTGAAAGGTCTGGTCCATTATAGGAAAGAGTGGAATAGCAGGGACAGAAGGAATCTTCAACACCAGCCCCTATATTAGGGATAAGTCTATAATATTGGTGCTGGAATGTGTTTGGCGCCGGAATGTCTAGCGACTCTTATAGACTTCCCCAGCACATCCTTGGATGTGTTGGTTGTTAACGCAAATAACATGTTTTACTGTGCATTTTGATGCAGGTGGGATAAACAACTCTGAATCAGAATCTAACACCTTCAATTGTCAGTGCGTTGTCACTACCACAGACTCAATGCTGCCACCTTCAATAATAAAGCCAATATTCGTGATGCAGAGTCACACTCTTCCACTGCCATTTTGCAAATACTGTCATTTCTATATTATCAAACATTTTTTAGAGGTAGGTGGCAAAATGATCTAAAACATATGAGCACAAATCTATATGTAAGTTATCATGAACCTTATAAAATTAACATGTCTTTGCTTGGTTTAACCATCTGTAAGTACTCCAAATTCTTCCCAGTGAGACTTTACTGTGCAAAGTCATTGTGGAATAATAAACTTGGTTCCATCTGTAAGCACTCTGATGCTTGACAGATGTTGAACGTACTTTGCACAGAAGTGTACGTTTAATGATGTGGGAGCCCCACTAGTGCCATAGCAGATGAACAACGATGTCAACCGTTTCAGTCTACATCAACAATTTAACTAGATTAAGAATAAATGTTGCAGTCCATTTATATAAATTATAGTTATATAGTTATTACGTTGCCATTTATATCAAAATCACAAAGGGCAGATAATTAGATTGAGATTCTAATATCACAATGGGTATTTCACAATTATACAATATCAGTAGAACATATGACTCAGAGTGCAAGCATGCTGTATCACATCCTCAGTCATGCCTATGTGATATCCAGACTTAACAAATGGCAATACTCCCCTGGCTGTTCTGCCTACTGTCCCCATCTATAAAGCAGCTTGTCCAAAATTCTTTTGCTTTTATCCCAATTGCTAATGGCATTTGGTGCTCTATTGATCTAATTCCAACCTTTACGTAACCATACCTCAGCCATATCAATCCCAACTGTTCCCATTATTCCTCCATTTCTTCACTTCTATCTCTTTTTAAATTCCACATAAGTCCCTTTTCTTTGACCAAATGTTTGATTATGTTAAAACAGAGAACAAAGGACAGTACAGCACAGCACAATGTGCCGAGCTTTTAACCTACTCTAAGATCTAAGGATCTAAGATCCCTCCCTCCCATATAACTCTTCATTTCTCTTTCAACCATGTACTTTACCAAATATTCCTACCTTTTTTAATGCCTAGGTTATTTTTATTCCTTCACATATTAAATCGGCATAACTCTTTTATGTTAAGGGCATTAAGCACAATTAAACTGGAGTTACTGTTACTGCTGGACACAGTATCTTATTGCCTATTCATTGCTATGGACTTCACTTAGTAGCTGCCAATGAAGCAATCAGAACTACTTATTAATCAAGTGAAAAATCAAAGAATTACATTTTGTATTAGATGGAAAGCCAGGCAATCCACACGAGTTACATCGTTGGCAAGGCTGTGTACCTCCCACCAATTTTCCAGTCCAGCATGGGGTCCCTGCATGGCAGTTTCACCAATTGGATATGTTAAGCTTCAATAGCATCTGCCTCTGTCTCTACAATACAATCAATGGAACAACTAAATATTGGGTAGACAAGCCTGGGCTCTCATGCATGGCCTCCTGGAATGTTTTCAAAGTTCAAAGTTCAAAATGCATAGGTTTTATCATATACTACCTTGAGATTCATTTTTCTTGCTGAGTATTGGTGTTTCCACACCAGGCCATGTTGCAGTCAGTTAGGATAATCCCCGCTATAGAAGTTTGTCCAAGTTTTTGGTTGACATGCTAGATCTATAGATAAGAAAGTAGAGGCATTGCCATGCTTCCTTTGTGATGACACTCTATTGTTGTGGCACCACTCAACCAGATTTTCAATCTCCCTTCTGTATGCCAATTCATCACCACCTTTGATTCAGAAAACAACAGTGGTGTTGTCACCAGATTTAAATGTGGCACTGGGGCTGTACTTAGCCACACAGTCATAGATATTAGCTGAGTAAAGCAGGGGGCTAAGCACGCAGGCTTGTGATGCACCTGTGCTGATGGTGAGTGTGGAGCTATCAAACTAAACCTCAAAATTTCTTTGTCAATTGTGGAATATTGTGCAGCGATGTATCACAGTAAGTGAAGCTAGAACACCATATTGCTTCCATAGAAAAGTGCTCCTCTGAGGAAATGCTGTCACACTTCATAATGTAACAAACTACACTATTTCTTCATAATTCTGAAAATTCCTTATAGTCTATCCAGCCTCCTCACCAGGCTTGTATGGAGACTTGGTTCATTGCCGGCCCTGCTAACTGTCACAGGACTCCGCAGTGAAAAGGCCACCTTTCATAAACACAGCCATCTAGGTCGGTATGATTTGGGCTCAACCAAACAGGAACGTTGCTATGTTCCGATTAAAGAAACTTTGATTTGAGGGAATGCTGTGTAAATACTGCCCATACGCAACTGTCAGTTGGCAAGAAATAACAGACCGTACACAGCATAACATTACAAAGAAAGCATATTTACCTATTTCACCTTTATCGAACAGTTAGTGGGAAAAAGAAAAAGGAAAAAAATAAAAGGGCCCATTACAGTTAAAAATCAGTCTAAATGGGTACACTATTGGAGCTCATGTTGAAGGTGTCTTTTTACTCACGCGTTAGTCTGTGTGAAAGCATACACCACGTCCCAAACTTCCTCAAAATCCATCTCAAAAATCTGACTCTTTCTCAGGAGTATTGGCCCTTCCTCCTTGGAGCCATTCATCTGCATAAAGCACCTTGTGCAACGGGGTCTCTCGTTCCCACGCCATCTTCAACCACCTTCCCTCCTGCCCTCTCTGCCACTCCCGCCAAAAGGACCACGAACCGCACCAGTGTCCGTCACAAAGCTCTCTCTGCCCAGCTTTCTCTAGAACCTTCTCCCATTTCCACCATCCTGATTGGCTGACACAGCATTCCTAAGTTGAACATCATAGGCCCTTAACTTTAGCCGAAAACCCAAACAAGCTAAAAGCAGAACACACGGCTTCTACAGAATTGCTAAAATAAAATACCTACAACATAGCAGTAAAAATCTTAACAAGGGCATTACACCTGTATCATGAGCAGTAGGTGCACCTGTTGCTGAGGTCAAGTAGTGCAGTCCATTAAAATGGAGAATAGAGCTCCTGATGAGGTACATGATAATAAACCAGTCAATATCTGCAGGGATTTAATTTGAAGGACAGAGCAAATGATTATCCCATGGGGCTGTAGTTCCATGTACTCAAATTTAAAGTTATAATTCAAGCAGGTCCTTAACCACTTTGCTTGATCTCTTTAAAAAGAAATAGCACACTTTGAGGAAGTACCAGCCTTCACCTAGCTCAGTTGAGATTTGCAGTTCTTTCCTACATTGTGCTTAGACAGCACACGCTTCAACAACATGCATGGAACAAAAGGCACTATATGGGACAATTTGCCAGTCCACTTCTACAGCACTTTAGTTGCCTCATATCGTTGGATTGTTCACATCTTAAATTACAAAAAAATACAACACAGGAAATAATGTCACAGGAAACGTCCAAATCTGTGACCGAATTTTCCACACTGCTATCAGCCGAGTTGGCACCTTTTCATGAAAAGCAAGACAGCGAATCTGACACTGTACAATAGGCAGAGCATGTCAGTTCATTTTCCCTTACGTCAAATTTTACAGCACCACCATGGGCTATTTGGTCTAAATGATCTATGTCAGTGTTTATGCTACACAGGAGCCTTATCACACCTTATTTCAGCTCACGTTATTGATGTAAAAACCAAAAATTCTTAACACTCAGCAAGTCAGGCAGCATCTGTGAAAAGAAAGACACATAACAGTTCAGGTCCAGGAAGCTTCCTCAGATCTGACATTTATATGAATATGCTCCTTTCTCTCTCACCTACTGATCTAACGACTTCTTAATTAAATTTATACTATTCGTTTCATCTATAGTATCTGTATGACAGCAAGTTTCCCAATCTCATTAACTGAGTTTCTTCTGAATTCTTCATGTTAATCGTAGTTTCAGTTCTCCACTTCTCTAGTTTCTATGTCTTATTGAAAATAATCTATTCTACCCCAACCTGTCAAAGCCTTTCGTAATTTTAAGGACCAATATTAAACAATATCTTATTCTTTTTAGAGATGTGCAACCATTGCTAAAATTCAGTTTCTTTGTAGACATGAAGAATTTGCATAGAGTCTAGGGGTCAGAATCAGAATCAAGTTTAATATCACTGGCATATGTCATGAAAGCTTTTTGCGGCAGTAGTATGGTGCAATACACCAATAAAAGAAAACTATAAATTACAGTAAGAGAGATTTTTTATATACAGTATATATTAAAAAACGTAGAACATAGAAATTTACAGCACATTACAGGCACTTCGGCCCACAATGTTGTGCCGACCATGTAACCTACTCTTGAGATTGTCTAGGATTTCCTTAGTGCATAGCCCCCTATTTTTCTAAGCTCCATGGACCTATCTAAGAAGCTCTTAAAAGACCCTATTGTATCCGCTTCCACCACCGCTGCTGGCAGTGCATACCACGCACCCACCACTCTCTGTGTGAAAAAACATACCCTGACATCCCCTCAGTACCTATTTCCAAGCACCTTAAAATGATGCCCCTTTGTGTTAGCCTCTTCAGCCCTGGCTATCCACATGACCAATGCCCCTCATCATCTTATACACCTCTATCAGATCACCTCTCATCCTCCATTGCTCCAAGGAAAAAAGGCTAAGTACACTCAACCTATTCTCAGAAGTTACACCCTCCAATCCAGGCAACATCCTTGTAAATCTCCACTGCACTCTCTCTATAGTATCCACATCCTTCCTGTAGTGAGGTGACCAGAACTGAACACAGTATTCCAAGTGGGGTCTGACCAAGGTCTTATATAGCTGTAGCATTACCTCACAGTTCTTGAACTCAATCCCATGGTTGATGAATACCAACACACCATACACCTTCTTAACAACACTGTCAACTTGAGCGGCAGCTTTGAGTGCCCTATCAATATCGACCCCAAGATCTCACTGATCCTCCACGCTGCCAAGAGTCTTACCATTTATATTATATTCTGTCTTCAAACTGGACCTACCAAAATGAACTGCTTCACACTTATCTGGGTTGAAGTGATCTGCCACTTCTCAGCCCAGTGCTGCATCCTATCAATGTCCCACTGTGACCTCCGACAACCCTCCAGACTATCCACAACACCACCAACCTTGTGTCATCAGCAAGCTTACTGACCCACCCTTCTACTTTTTCATCCAGGTCTTTTATAAAAATCACAAAGAGGATGGGTCCCAGAACAGATCCCTGTGGGACACTATTGGTCACCGACCTCCAAGCAGAATACAAACCATCTGCAACCACCCTTTGATTTCTGTGGGCAAGCCAATTCTGGATCCACAATGTAAGGTCTCCTTGGATCCTATGCGTCCTTATTTTCTGAAGGAGACTTGCATGGTGAACCTTATCAAATGCCTTACTGAAAGCCATATACACTACATCCACTGCTCTACCTTCATCAATATGGTTTGTTACTTCCTCAAAGAATTCAATCAGGCTCATAAGGCACGACCTGCCCTTGACAAAGCCATGCTGACTATCCTTAATCAGATGATGTCTCTCCAAATACTCATAAATCTTGCCTCTCAGGATCTTCTCCAACAACTTGCCCACTACTGAAGTCAGACTCACTGGTCTAAAATTTCCTGGGTTACCTCTACTCCCTTTCTTGAACAAGGGAACAACTTTGCAACCCTCCAATCCTCCGGTACTTCTCACGTTCCTGTTGTTGAGGTAAAGATTATCGCAAGAGGCTCAGCAATCTCCAACCTCACTTCAGAATCAGAATCAGGTTTATTATCACTGGCATGTGACATGAAACTTGTTAACTTAGCAGCGGCAGTTCAATGCAATACATAACATGGAAGAAAAAAAAAATAATAATAATAAATAAATCATTTAGTGCATACGTATATTGAATAGATTAAAAATTGTGCAAAAATAAAAATACTATATATTAAAAAAGTGAAGTAGTGTCCAAGGATTCAATGTCCATTTAGAGGCAGAGAGGAAGAAGCTGTTCCTGAATCGCTGAGTGTGTGCCTTCAGGCTTCTGTACCTCCTACCTGATGGTAACAGTGAGAAAAGGGCATGCCCTGGGTGCTGGAGGTCCTTAATAATGGATGCTGCCTTTCTGAGACGTCGCTCCCTGAAGATGTCCTGGGTACTTTGTAGGCTAGTATCCAAGATGAGGCTGACTAAATTTACAACCCTCTGCAGTTTTTTTCAGTCCTGTGCAGTAGCCCTGTCCCCACCCCCCATACCAGATAGTGATGCAGCCTGTCAGAATGCTCTCCACGGTACATCTATAGAAGTTTTTGAGTGTACATGTTGACATACTAAATCGGTTCAAACTGCTAATGAAGTATAGCTACTGCCTTGCATTCTTTATAACTGCATCGATATGTTGGGATCAGGTTACATCTTCAGAGATCTTGACACCCAGGAACTTGAAACGGCTCACTCTCTCCACTTCTAATCCCTGTATGAGGATTGGTATGTGTTCCGGAAGTCCACAATCAGCTTTTTCATCTTACTGACGTTGAGTGCCAGGTTGTTGCTACATCACCACTCCACTAGTTGGCATATCTCACTCTTGTACGCCCTCTCATCTGCACCTGAGATTCTACCAACAATAGTTGTATCGTCAGCAAATTTGCAGATGGTATTTGAGCTATGCCTAACCACATAGTCATGGGTATAGAGGGAGTAGAGCAGTGGGCTGAGCACAGACCCTGGAGTATATCTCATCTGGTCCCAGTGACTTATCTAACTTAATGCTTTTCAAAAGCTCCAGCACATCCTCTTTCCTAATGTCTATATGCTCAAGCATTTCAGTCCACTGTAAGTCATCCCCACAATTGCCAAGGTCTTTTTTCCTGGTGAACACTAAAGCAAAGTATTCATTAAGTACCTCCACCAGCTCCTCCAACTCCATGCATACGTTTCCACTATTGTACCTGATTGGTCCTATTCTCAAATGGCTCATCCTCTTCCTCTTCACATACTTGTAGAATGCCTTGGGATTTTCCTTAATCCTGCTCATTAAGGCTTTCTCATGGCCCCTACTGGCTCTCCTTATTCCATTCTTAAGCTCCTTCCTAGCAACCTTGTAATTTTCTAGAGCTCTAACAGTTCCTAGTTTCTTGAACCTTTCGTAAGCTTTTCTTAACTAGATTTTCTACGTCCTTTGTACACCATGGTTCTTTGGCTCTACCATCCTTTCCCGTCCTCAATGGAACATACCGATGTAAAACTCCATGCAAATGTTCCTTGAACATTTGCCACATTTCTGCCATGCATTTCCCTGATAACATCTGCTCCCAATTTATGCTCCCAAGTTCCTGGCTAATAGCATCATATTTCCCCCTACCCCAATTAAATGTTTTTTCAAATTTTCTGCTCCTATCCCTTTCCAGCGTTATGGTGAAGGAGATAGAGTTGTGGTCACTACCTCCAAAATATTTTCCTACTGAGAGATCTGACACCTGACCAGGTTCATTTTCCAATGCCAGATCAAGTACAGCCTTTCCTCTAGTTGGCTTATCTACATATTGCATCAGGAAACCTTCCTGAACCCACCTAGCAAACTCCAGCCCATCTAAACCGCTTGTGCTAAGGAGATGCCAGTCAATATTTGGAAAACTAAAATCTTGCATCACAACAACCCTATTATTATTGCACCGCTCCAGAACCCGCCCCCCCCATCCGCTCCTCGATATTCCTGTTACAATTGGAGGGGCCTATGAAAAAACGCCCAGTAAAGTTATTGCCCCTTTCCTGTTTCTGACTTCCACCCACACTGACTCAGTAGACAATACCTCCATGACTTCCTCCTTTTTTGCAGTCGTGCCACTATCCCTAATTAGCAGTGCCATGCCCCCACCTCTTTTGCCTCCCTCCCTGTTCTTTTTGAAACATCTAAAGCCTGGCACACTCAGCAGCTATTCCTGCCCCTGAGATATCCAAGTCTCTGTAATGGCCTGTGATCCAGTACAGTATTTTATATATCTATATATATACTGCTCAAAAGTCTTTGGCGCATATGGGGTGCCTAAGCATGCCGAAGAATTTGCACAGTACTGTATTTGTCAACGTGGAGCAGAGAACAGGT
Source organism: Mobula birostris (assembly GCF_030028105.1). Classification (NCBI taxonomy): domain Eukaryota; kingdom Metazoa; phylum Chordata; class Chondrichthyes; order Myliobatiformes; family Myliobatidae; genus Mobula; species Mobula birostris. The sequence goes on from NC_092388.1 coordinate 18,778,088, forward strand.
TTGTAAATCTGGCAGGAGCAAAGGATGTTGGAAATGGTGAGGGTGGAGTGCTGCGGGAGGGGTGTGGAACAGGTGGCAGAGAAGGAGTGCCGGGAGCAGGAGGTGGCGAGAGTGCAATCACAACCAGCCCTGAGATACCAGGCAAGGCCGTCTGATTTCAAACAATTGGTTTATTGATCATTACGGAATGTCTTCCTGGTGCGTCCCCTCTCGTTTTCCCTTTTCCCAACCATGATTCAGTTCATGACTGAGCGGCACAACCACTTTGCAGGAATGGTCTGCAGGAACATCTGTGCTGTATGGATTGGACACTGACAAGTTCAAATGGGAAACACCTGAGAAGGTCGTGGAGAATGACAGAGCTGGGGTCCTGTGGGACTTTCAAACACAGACTGATAAGCAGGAACCGGCCAACCAACCAGACATAGTAATACTGGACAAGGAACAGAAGAAAGTAACAGTAATAGATGTGGTAATCACGAATGACGGTAACATCAGGAAGAAGGAATACGGGAAGCTGGAGAAATACCAGGGCTCGAAAGAGCAGATGGAAAGGATGTGAAAGGTTAGAGCCAGAGTAATCCTGGTGGTGATGGAGCATTTGGAGCTATGACGCCTGGACTGGGACAGTGGCTCCTAAAATTCTGGGAATAACATTTGAGATCTCGGTCCAGAAGAGTGCATGACTAGGAACAACAAGGATACTGGGCCAAACCCTCAAGCTCCCCGGCCTCTGGTACAGGACCCAAGATTGAGGGAAAAATACACATACACACCACAAGGAATGAGGGGGAAAATACATATATAATCAATAGTGTGTAAATTAAATAAATAAGTAGTGCAAAGAGAGAGCAAAACTAAAATAGTGAGATTGTGTATCTCAGTTCATGGTCCATTCAAAAATCTGATGGTGGAGGGGAAGAAACTGTCCCTAAAACGTTGACTGCATGCCTTCAGGCTCATGTACCTCCTCCTTGACGGTAGCAACGTGCAGAGGGCATGTCCAGGGTGATGGGGAACCTTAATGATGGATGCCACCTTTTCGAGGCAACACCTTTTGAAGATGTCCTTGATACTGGAGAGGCTGAGGCCCACGATGGAATTGGCTGAGATTACAAATGTCTGCAGCTTTTTCTAATCCTGCGCGGTAGCCAGTCTCCACTCATCCCACCTCCCCCCCACCCTCCATATCAGACGGTAACGCAACTAGTTAGGATGCTCTCCATGGTACATCAGTATGTCTTTGGTGACATAGCAAATCTCCTCCAGCTCCTCATGAAAAATAGCTGCTGTTGTACCTTCTTTGTAATTGCATCAGTGTGTTGGGCCCAGGATAGGTCTTCAGAGATATTGACACCCAGGAACCTGAAATTGTTCACCTTTCCACTGCTGATCCCTCGATAAGGACTGATGTGTGTTCCCTCAACCTACTTTCCTGAATTCCACAATCAATACCTTATACAGGATACACAGTGGCAGGCTTCTGTCCTGGAGTTTCATGAAGTAATTGAGTTTACTGTAGTTTACCCTGCCCTATGGTTTGTAGGTTGAGCCAGCTGAGCCTATTACGGACTTTCATTGCCTGATACCAAACCTGTAGGGGTCCCCTTTATCACACTACCTCATGTTCACCCCTGCCTCATCTCTCTGTGTACTGAACCACTGTTCCCTACTATGAATTTACTATCCCCTACTACAGCATCATACAAAATATCAAGTTAAGGGTGAATTATAAAAAAGTTGGAAAAATGTATCAGCAAAAAGTTGGATGAACTGAGGACTAGTAGCTGTTAGTGACTACTCCAATGGCAATACAAGAAACTTATTGCATCACAGTAGATGGGTAGGTGATGGCATCACAAATTCATCTTTAATGTCACATATTGACTTGACAAGAATCCATTATAAAAGCCAAAGGGCATTTTTATAATGTTTTCCTGATGTGCACACCTTAAGAATAGTAATTAGTGAAACAACAGAGTTCCATCAACCGCAATGAAAAGCTCCAGGAAAGTCTTGGGCCATGGCGCAGTGAGCCCTTTATGTTGTTGTGGAAGGTTAGCGCTATATGAACACCAGCAGTGGGATGGGCAGGCTATCCTCAAATGTGTACAGAGCAGGGGTACTCAGGCTCTCTTCTTTTTGAAAGCTCTTTCTTCTTCCAGAGTGGAGGATACTTTTTTACTATAATAGCCTCATACCAGAATCCAGCTGTCGCAGAGAGCACTATAGACCCACAGCTGCTCAAACCGAGTAAGCTGTTATCAAGGAGTGTGCCAATAGCTGGGTGACAGGCTCATCCAAGCACTAGGCTGATGCGTGATACCTAGGGTAAGTACAGTATTCACCACCTCGACTCATCAAGGGGTTAATTGTGATTATTAATGTTCCAGCAATTACTATCAATAGAACATAGAACTTAGAACAGTAGAGCACAAGAATAACCCGTACAATATTGTGCAACATTAATTAAACAAGTAAATAAAAGCCTACTAAACTAGTACCTTCTGCTGACACATTCCTGAATTCTCAGCATATTTAAGTGCCTATCTAAGATTCTCTTAAACACGTCCATTTTATTTACCTTTCCTACTCCTGGCTGCGTCCTCCATTCCGCGTGTAAAGAAACTTGCCCTGCACTATATTCATAAGTTTGCACAGAAAGAATCACATTTTCTATAAATAGTTGTAACCCAATTCAACAATAAGTCTTTTTTGAATTTTAGGACCTTTGAAGACTCATTGAATAAGCCAGATTGTTTTGAATCCTGCCACGCCGTACTTGAATACTCTACCCAATGCCTCGTGCTAGCACTTACTCTAAGGCCCTATTGCACAAGATGAACTGGGCTGCCAACAGTAGCAAGGGCCCAGATGGTGGATTCTGAGGTCTCACTCCAGATCACCCTAATGGCCCATTAGCTGCTCAGTACTATCAAAGGTCTTGAATCACTTTTGATCATCAAACACATTTAACATCAGTTTAAACAGATACAAATAAGTTTAGCAAACATTTCTTTAAACAATTAAAATATAATAACTTAAAAATAATCAACTGGTTAATTGTTTAATTTGTCATGTACTGAGATAGAGAGAAAAGCTTTTATCAGCACGTCATCCAGCAGATCATTCCATACATAATTACATTGAGGTAGTAAAAAGAACGCAGAATGCAGAACACAGTGCTACAACAACAGATAAAATGCACTGTGGGTAGACAAATTAAGTGCAAAGGTCTTGATGAGGTAGACCAGGAGATCAAAAGTTCAAGAAGTTCATTCAAGAGTCTGCTAACATTAGACAGAAGCCATTGTTGAACCTGGCGGTATATGTGCTTAAACTTTTGTATCTTCTGCCTAATAGGAAAGGGTAGAAGAGACAATGATTCAGTGGGAAGGTTCCTTGATAGTGCTGGCTACTTTCCTGAGGCAGCAGGAAGTGAGGACAAAGGGGGGGGGAGGCTGAATGGACTGGGCTGCGTGAACAACTTTCTGCAATTTCTTGCAGTTGCCCGACCACACTGTTACACATTCAAATAAAATGTTTCAGTGGAGCATCTATGAAAATCAAAATCGGCAGGGACATGCCAATTTTCTTTAGCCTTCTGAGGAAGTAGAATTGTTGCTCTGCTCTCATCCACGTGACTGAACCAGGAGAAAATGTAGGTGACATTTACATCTAGGAACTTGAATTTGTCGACCATCTGTCCCTCAGCGCCATTGATACAGACAGTGGTGTGTCCTCCACCCCAATTCCTAATGTCAATGATCAGATCCTCTGTTTTGCTGAAGGAAAAATTAGTGTCTTTTCTATTTGCATAGTCATGTATCTGTGATATTGACTCTGGTTGTCCTTCATTTTCCTTTTCTTACATTTTTTTTTCTTTTTCCATCTTTGAGAGTGGGGACATGTCCAGCCTACCTGCCAGGCACATCATCCTGCTCTGTATTTCACAACTCCCCCATTCTTTTGCCTGTGTCCTTCTGTCTATGTTCTCACTCTAAAACTATTTTCATTCACTCAATGAACAGATAGTGTTCTTCACAGCCTATTCCCTGGTCACCATGGTTAACCCCATCAAAACCATCCCCTATCGTGTATCCTCCCAAACTTCTTTCACCACCTTCCCATTTCTGATAAAGAGTCTTTTGACATGAAATGTTGACTCTGTTTCTCTTCCCACAGATGCAGACAGACCTGCTGAGAACTTCAAGCATTTTCAGTGTCCATTGCCTATGGATTCCTGTTGATGCGTTTTTTGCATTATTCTGCATCTGAGAAAAGTTCTCAACCAGGGTTATTGTAAGAAAATAAATACATTATACACTATTTCACTGTAGGCAGAGGCTATAATACACAGCAGTACGGGACCACCATGGAGATTTAGAGAGTCAGGAAATCTAGTTGTTATGACGTCAGGACTTATGTCCCCAAACTCTATTGACCATTTACATAAGAAATCAGCAACAGATCATAAGACCATAAGACCATTAGATATAGGAGCAGAATTAGGCCACTTGGCCCATTGAGTCTGCTTCACATTCATGGCTGATCCATTTTCCCTCTCATGCTAGTACTTTAAAACAATGTTATGAATAACTCCATGCCATAATATCCTATTTATAACATAAGCTTAGACATCATCCTGTGGGATAGAAGCAAAATGCTCTGGAATGTAGTAGTTTTATGTAACGAAGTGTTGAAATAATATTGTGCCAGTGAACCGCATTAACAGTGTGATTTCTAGTCCTTAGTTTTTTTCTAAGTGTACCTACATTTTTAATTGTGTTGCTTTCTGTGCTTGCCCGAGGTTAGGCTTATGTGCACGTTGGTTGGAAGAGGAATGCATCCAACGAAGTTGCCAATTAAATTATAAGTAATTGCAACTGCACATACGGGCCAATAAAAACACCACCGATGCTTACTGAATACATAACATGAACACGCTGAATTAACACATGTTCATATCAAAGGGAAGCATTTCAGTGTGCAGAATCACTTCCATTATATTGTATTACTTGAAGCTGATTCAGTTACAGTGCCTACATACATTGCCGAATATTCCAAGGTTCAACACCCTTTTTAGGTCTGAAAAGAGGTTATGATTTCCCCTAGGCCTAATTTTAACAGCTCCCCTGATCAATATATAATGACTAAGTAATATACTTTCAATGAAGTTTGCAGGAAGATGTTGTTTCCTGCTGGCATTGCAGCCGGCCTCACGTCCAACAGTGTAGGGTCATCAGCCAGGGACCACCGCTCATTGATATTTCGCTCCCTCAGCCCTCCTAGTGGCGGAGCAATGACAGGGACCATGCCACCCCTTGCAGCTTCCAATAGAGTCACTCGGTCCCCCAAATTTCTGTCCTCCCGCCTCAGCCACAGCCAAAAGCTGCCCTTTCCTGCCTCTTCAACCAATTCTCTGGTGGCCCTCCTGAGCCTTGCTCCAGTCACTTAAATATAATAACCAGTAAACAGATTGCACTAAATGTAGTAAATATGCTCATATGGGTAGAATTAGGAAACATAAAGTTAAGATTAGAGAGACACTAGAGGAGAACATGGACATCCTTAGGAATCCAAAAGAGACGAATCATATTGTCTGACAATTATCCACTGCCTTATTTATTTTATCTTTAGTTATTTTATTTAGAGATACAGTACAGTAATAGGCCCTTCCAGCCCAATGGGCCCATTTGACAAATTAATCTACTACTTTATACTTTATTGTCACCAAACAATTGATACTAGAGCGTACAATCACCACAGCGATATTTGATTCTGCTACATCTTTGGAAAGTGGGAGCAAACCCAGCAGGTCACAGATGACCCCACAGATGCTGACTGATCCACTAAGTTCTTTCAGTGGTTTGTTTTTTCTCCTCCCACAATTTACAGATCATGTCAAATCTCTTGCAGTGCTGTCACAGCCATTACTGAAAGTTGAGAAATTGTTAGACTGCCAGCAGCAGACTAGACCTCAAAAATAGTCACATTTCACCTTTGGCAGAGCCAAGTATGTGAGTGCCTACAAGAGGACTTCAGCCGAGCAGATAATCTATCTCAGCCTCCAGAAGTAACCACCATCACATGGTCTAATCACGAACAGAGAAGCTGAACCTCAAAGGCAAGATTAAAGTAACTGCCCTCTAACATCAACTGATGACAGACTCACTTTCGAGGATTCTTTACAACTCGTGTTCTTAGTAGTTTTTATTTGCTCAGTTTGTGATCTTTTGCACATTGGTTGTTGTCTGTATATGTAGCTTTTTTTTGTAAATTTGATTGCATTTCTTTTTTTTCTTGATACATACCTGCAAGAAAATAAATCTGAAGGTAGTATATGGTAACATATCCATCCTTTGATAATAAATTTACTTTAACTTTGAACTTTGATCAAAGCAGCATTTGATCCCATGTGCCATTGATTGACACTGACATTAGTGGCTTCAGAGGTCAAACCCATCCACTGGCTGGAGATATCTCCCACATAAGTGAAGACGACTGTAGTTGTTGGTGGTCAGTCATCCTGAAGAAAGTGCTGCCAGCCCAGTTATCTCCAGCTTTTTCATCAAAGGCTTTCCTTCCATCACAATTATAGTGCTGACATACTTAGCGGTAAGGGTTTAATTCTGTTCAGATAACAAAGAGTTCATAACTGCATTCAGGAAGACCTTGCCGACAGAGGACGGTGAGCAGTAAGTAACATTTATGCCATCTCAGTGTCAAGCAGCAGCCATCTTAAACAAAGGGGAATTTCACCACCTCTTCTCGATATTGAAATATAACATGTCAGGTCCCGCACCATCTGCATCAAGGATCACCAGTGACAATAAATTTAGCGATAGCACCTGCATAAATGCTGTAGTTACTCGGGATGTCAAAGGTTAGGTACTTCTATCCAATGACTCAAGTCCTGATAGCCCAGAGCATTTCCGCCATTCATAATGCACATTACGAATGGAATGGAACAATCTCTGGATGGGCACAACAGCAAAACACAGAAGTTCACCATTATTCAAGGGAAAGAAATTCAGTTGTGTGGCAGGTCATCTGCAATTTTAAACATTTACTACATTCACTACCGAAGTGGAAGTGGGGACAAGCTCCCACTACCCAAAGGTGCTCCAAGTCACTAACAGCCTCTGACCACCAAGTCCAACACTTCGCCTTCACGTGTGGCTTAGTTACTAGGCCCAGCGGAACTGTTTCCACTGACAACAGAAGGGGCAAAGGTGGACCACTAGTGCCTCAAAACCAGTTGATTCAGGCAGGTGGGTCCCGTCAGCTTTGGACGGCAGCCCACTAGGAGAAGGAAACTCTGATTTTAAACCTCTGCTGCCCTGCGGCCATACCCACCCATGGGAAAGGCTTTAGGAGTAAACCCCGAGGAAGAAATCCGGAGCCAGGGTCCATAAAGCAGTTTGATGTTGTTTACAATTTCGCTCTGGCAACCTCTGCGACGACACTGGTGCCAAGCTGTATTGGCACTTGCCTTTCCCTTGGACTGCATCAGTGACGTGAAGAGGGGGAACCCACTGCATGGGCAACAGCCAGTTCTTCAAATCTTCCTACCCAGGCTTGCGCCCTGGAGAGGACACAGTCCACCAGAGGTGCAAACCCATGATCCCCTGGGATCGACAGCTGCTACTACTACTACCACCGGGGTTCAATGGTTACAGTTCATCTCACCTGCAAAGTGCATAGCTGCAACTCATCAAAGCTTTTTGAGCAGCCCACAAACTCTAACTCCTTAAAAATAGGAGCGCCAGACACATTCAAGGTACATTTATTATCAATGTGTATATATATATATATATATATATATACACACTATATACAACCTTGAGATTCGCCTCCTTACAGGCAGCCACAAAACGAAGAAACCCAATAGAACCCATTAGAAACAAAAGACCATCGAACAGCCAATGTGCAGAAAAAAAATGTGCAAACAGTAAGCAAATAACATTCAGAACTGAAGTTCACAACAGTGAGTCCACAGCTACAAAGCCAGTCATAGCTGATTCAGTAACCCATTATTTGCAGATCATCGCCTCAAGTCTGTATATTTTTATCACTATCTGCAAGGTTTTTTCTCTCTGACTTATACACCATCTTGCCTTGAAGCTATCTGATCATTCCTCACTGCAATTAAGTGTAAAGACTGGAACTTCCTACTGATGCCATTATAGCTGTCTAAGATAGCAACCGTCCTCCACTTTCTCACAGGGGCAGTTTGGGGTGGACAATACATTCTGGACTTCGTATTAATTTTTGAGACGTGAACAGAACTTCATATGAAATTTGTGCCTTTGAATATCAGGGTGGGATTAACAGCTGTCCCAACCCAATTTTCTCGGCATTTTTAATTACTGTATAACTTAAGTGAAGAGTCAATTGGAGAGAATTTTACTATCTAAAACTATGTGGGTATCTTTCAATAATATTCATGCACATAGATTTCATGGTTTCTTGGCACTGGCATTGGGAATGAAGGCTTATCTTGGAACATTGTGGCCGGTTGTGGCATTCTGAGAGAAAATTGGAGGCTGAACAAACTGCCTGACCACAGTTAGCTGCTGCTTGTCATCCAGTCCACCAGGTGGCAGACACCTTTTCTAGTGCACTCGCTATATAGCAGCTTTTGAATGATTGAAACTCTTCTGGCCTACTTTATGGTAGGAAACCAATTGTGAGAGAGCAAAGTGTGTGTGAGAGAGAGAGAGAGAGCAAGAGATAAATTTATTAAATGGTACTTAATTATGTTGTCAGCTTAGTTTGAGATAGCACTTATGATGCTGGCACTAATAGATCTGTAAGAAAAAACAAAATGATGTCTTCCATAACCTATTGCAGTCATTTTTCATGCGCAAATCTCATTCCTTAAGTTTTTCAATTGAGTAAACTGACATGGGATTTTCAGATTAGTCTTTTGGTAGGTTACAGACTTAAAACTGACAGGTTGTACATGTGATTGGTTATTTGCTGAGGTTATGTGATGTGGGTGCTAACAGAACTAAAAGCTAAAAACTAAACACACGAAATTCTGCAGACACTGGAAATCCAGAGTGACACACACAAAATTTTGGAGGAACTAAGCAAGTCAGGCAGCATTTGTGGAAAGAAATAAGGATTCAATGTTTCAGGCCGGGACCTTTCATCAGGATCTGTCCTTATGAAGAACCTTGACCCAAAATGTTGATTTTTTTAAATTCCTTTTCATAGATACTGCCTGACCTGCTGAGCCCCTCCTGCATTTTGTGTGTGTTAAGCTAAAAACTATTCTGCTTCTGCATGTAGAGAAACTATGAAGCTAAAGAAACTCTGGCCGGGATGTACTCGGACAATGGTGGATTAGCCTCTTATTAGGTATTGACTTCAATATTAAGAAAAATCTCTAAATTTAATAATGATATAGGCATTTTACCATTAATGAAGGTAATAGTTACAGCATACTTATGTCTTAACTAACAATGGTAATTTTATAGTGAAGCAAAGCCAATTGTTTAACATTTGGTAATTTCTTCATTTACGACTATTTGACTGCCAAGAGCAAAATCACCAACAGACATTCTGGATTTCAGTATAGGAGATTATAACCTAGCTGGGTTTGTGTTCTTTGCACCTTTGCAAGATGAGTTGACAATGTTGACCAGGTAAATTGTTAGTTACGGCAAACGCTTGAAATTTCACTTAAAAGGTTGAGAAATATTGTGAAGACCTTCAGGTAAGATGGCGGCGCATACCAACACAGCAACCTCTCGGGGGCCAACTGAAGGTGCACTTCTTTTTAAAATGCGTTTTTTACGATCATGATCATAAAAACAGTGGTGCAATGCTAGCCGGAGCGCATCTGGCACATCTTTAAGAAAAAAGTCGAAACAAACAAGCTAATTAATTAGGTGCCCCCCAGGGTGATGTGAGTATCTCAGAAACTGCTGATCACCCGGGTTTTTTATGCACAACAGACTCTGGAGTTTATAAAGAATGGTGCCAAAAAAAAAATCCAGCAAGCGGATTTAACAAGCTGATTTTGCTCACAGAACAGCCACTCGCTGGATGTTTTTTTGGTTTTTGGCACCATTCTTTGTAAACTCCTGAGTCTGTTGTGCGTAAAAATCCCAGAAGATCAGCAGTTTCTGAGATACTCACATCACCCTGGGCGGCACCTCATTAATTAGCTTGTTTATTTTGGCTCTATTCTTAAAGATGTGCCGGACGCGCTCCAGTGCGCTCCAGCTAGCACTGCACCACTGCATAAAAATCTAATGAAAGAACAATGGGTACAGCAAGCCTACCATGGAACCGGAGGCCGGGGTGTCGAAGGAGTCGGCAGACGAGTCGGACAAGGAGAAGCCGGCACTCAGCCGGGAGAAGGAGAAGCCGGTGAAGGTTCGGAGGAGCTAACCTGGGTGCAGACTGTGCTGCTGCCTGCTACTCAAAGACGTCGGAGTTGGTGCATAAAAGCGGCATGCAGCATAATCTTGAGTGACTATCTTGGATGCTTCTCTTGCAATCGCAAGACCTTGTTGAACATTAACAATGTGAGATGCCTGTTTCCCTTGTTTAGTGGTGAGACAGGCGACAAAGTAGCAGTATAGTCTCGGTTGTAGCAAGAACTAGGCCTCAAACGGGCTTGCCTGCTGCAGCAGTCCGGGTGAGACGATGCTGGAGGCAGTGTAGCGTGGAGGTCGTGCTCGGTCAGGAACTGGCCTCTCCCGTCAGTGCGGTCCTCCAGTGTTCAACTGGTGGAATGACAGGCTGCATTGCCCGGAGCTGTACCATTAATTTGCATGTCGCTCAGGGACTTGGACTCTACATGTCTTTTCATGCGTAACGATGTGTGCATTTTTTTCCCCTCTCTCGCCCTTTTGAATGTCTGTTATACACCAGGGCACTAGAGCACCAGAACAGGGCACTAGAGGAATGCTGTCTCATTCGACTGTATCCATGTATGGTCTGAATGATAATCAAACTTGATTTGATTTGAAGTAAGGAAGCAGGTTGGTGAATTCTTTCACCCACTGTTGTTATTACCTCAATGAACTGTAAAGTACTACAATAAACAAGGTGGAAAGAAAACTGAAAAGACAGAGCAAGTTAAGGAGCTTCAACGGAGACTATAGTGTGTGGCAATGATGCTTGATACACAAGAAGTTAAAGGATGCCATTTGAGAACATTAAATTCAGTTTTTAAAATGCATCTGACAAAACCATCAGATAGCTGACTCCAGTCCAATGCCTATTGAACTGCCCTCTGAAGTAAACTGCTAAGAAGGAAAAGACAGCGACCATCCTCGTCTATTTGAAGATCTCAACTTGTCTGTGAGCTCAGTTCTAGTTAGGTGTTTTATTATCCATTCTCTTGGAAGATATTGTCATTCTTTAACTACAGCAGGTATAAAGATATACTGATGTTTGGTTATTCTCACCACTGCTTCATGACTGCCAATGTAGCGCAAGAAAAACAAAACAATGCTGCTAAATGATTAAATTTGTCTGTGGACATTTGAAAATTAATTGCCTTTCTGAGACAGACTGAGTCAATACCCCAAAGTATCATAGAAAGCTTTAATGATCGGTTCTTAAGTAGGACTTATTCCCTTCAATCTGGAAGCAATGCGAATTCTATCCATTCTATATTTTTGTAACTTTTTAACTACGAAAAAAATTTTGTTCATATTTTAAAATATATACACGGGAGGAAACAGTGACAAAAAAATCTGTATGTTCGTAGTTAATACAGATTCAGATTTATTTATCCCAAAATCAAAGCAGTGAAATATGTCGTTTCCATAAACAACCAGCACAATCTATGGATGTGCTGGGGGCAGCCCACAAGTGTCGCCTCACATTCCAGCACCAACATAGCATGCCCATAATGTTCAAAAGAGCAACACAAGCAACAACAACAGCACAACAGCAACAAAACAAAACAACAACAGCAAAACAAGCTGCTTTCTTCCCTCCCACCCACCTACTCACACACAGAGTCCTTCAGAGTCCTTGGCCCTGGATTCTTAGACTCACTGACATTGACCCCATTACATGCAGCACCGGCGACAGGTAGAACATCAGATCATAGTGACACTTGGTGTCCACGTATTTTGGTTCCACACATAGCCTGAAACAGCCACACACCAAGGAGTTCATCAGGATGGAGGTTAAATTAGGTACACTTTTGTCCCCATTCTCTGGGGACTTGCGCTTTGTGACCCAGCAGGAAACAAGCCGGACCTGCGCCAAGTACAGAATCCCTGAGAGCTTGTGACACTTAGTTCTCGTTCTGTTTTTGTTTCACCCCCCCTAATCCGCTCCAGTCAATTCTTATTGCACACCTCAGATCCTCTGAACTAGATCCCCAGCACCTTCAGATTGTCAGGCCTGATGGTCAAGTGGACATTGGAATGGACAGACCCGTTGCTGAGGAGCATGGACTCACTCTTCCTGTAGCTGACTCTGGCCCCTGATGCCAACTCAAAGTGGTCAAAGATGCTGATCAGTCTGTGAACCGACCATGGATTTGAGTGGAAGATGGTGCAGGCCCTCCAATGCTCTCATCCTTCTTGATGGATTCGGCTAAGGGTTCTAAGCAACATATAAACAAGACAAGACTTCAAACTTGACAAGGAAACTGTTGATCATCCATTGGTTGGGATTATACTACAGATATCTGCGTAAAGCAATTGGATCCAATTTCTGATTTGTTCCCCAAGCCCATTTTGGAGAACACATCCATTTTGGAGTACAGTATTGTGCAAAAATCTTAGGCAGCTATATACAGCTAAGGTGCCAAAGACTTTTGCACAGTGCTGTATTTGTCAACATGGAGCAGAGAGCAAGTTTGTAAATCTGGCGAGAGCAAAGGATGTTGGGAATGGCGAGGATGTGCATCTTTGGAGGGATGTGGGACAGGTGGCAGAGAAGGAGTGCCAGGAGCGAAAGGTGGCATGGGTGCAGACACACCCAGCTCTGAGACACAAGACAACGTCATTTGATTCCGAACAATTGATTTATTGATCATTACAGAATGTCTCTCTGGTGTTTCCTGCTCTCTCCCCTTTTCCTTCCCCTTTTTCCCAAACATGATTCCCCTCTCCCTGCCCCATTCCCACCCCCAGTCCACAATAGAGACCCAGTACATCACGGTAAAGCCCTCCCAACCACTGAGCATATTGAAATGAAACGCTGTCATAGGGAAGCAGCATCCATCACCAAAGAACCCCACCACCTAGACCATGCTCTTTTCTCACTGCTGCCATCAGATAGAAAGCACAAGATCCTCAGGACTCACTCCACCAGGTTCAAGAACAGTTACCTCCCCTCAACCATCAGGTTCTTGAACACTCATTTGCCATCCATTGAGATGTTCCCACAACCAATGACCTTGCCTTAAGGACTCTTTATCTTGTTATTTCATTATTTATTGCTATTTACGTTTATTTGCATTTGCACAGTTTGTTGTCTTCTGCACTCCACCTGATCTTTCATTAATCCTGTTATAGTTACTATTCTATAGATGTGCTGAGTAACCCCACAGAAAAATGAAGCTCAGGGTTCTATACAGTGACATATACATACATACACACACACATATATATATATATATATATATATATATTCTGATAATAAAATTTACTTTTCAATTTGATATCAGAATCCGTTTTATCATCACTCACAGGTCTTGAAATTTGCTTTTTTCATGGCAGCAGAACAGTGTAATACATAAAATTACTACAGTACTGTGAAAAAGTCTTAGGCACCCTAGATAGATATATATATATATATATATATATATATATATATATATATAGAGAGAGAGAGAGAGAGAGAGAGAGAGAGAGAGAGATAGAGAGAGATATGCCTAAGACTTTTGCTCAGTACTATACACGTGGGATATCCTGGCGTAGGCCTTCTAGTCCAAGCTAACCTAACAGGCTCCCACCCCACTGGCCTGCATGTAGCTGATGGTATCCCTGAAGGCATAGAATGAAAAGACAGAATTTGAATCTATTGAGCACCTTTTATAGGCTCTCGTTATAAAGAACCACCTCCTCCCCACCCCCCCACCCCGTATATCCCAAAGCTCTTCATTGTCATAATGACTAGATAGCCATCTTGTAAAAAGGAAACACGATTGCCATTTAGTGTAATGCAAGATGCAGCCACAGCAATGCAATTAATTTATATTGCTGCTATTGTTTGAATGACAAATGTTAACATTACAAAAGCAGAAGCCTTCACACTCCCTGCTCTCTCTGTACCTCTTCAAATAGTGCCATTGAACATTTTGCAGACAAGCTATCAGTTTATTGATCAAAGCACTCCTCTTCCCACAGTACTACATTGAAATACCAGCCTACATGAGGATGTATGATTATCTTATTTGTAGATACATTTAACATGATGTAATATCAAACAATCAAACAAACTCAACGACCTCTATGCCTGCTTTGAACGAGAGAATATAACTACAGCTCTGAAGATCCCTGCTACACCCAGTGACCCTGTGATTTCTGCATCAGAGGCTGATGTTAGGCTGTCTTTAAAGAGGGTTAAAATGCTCACAACACGCGTAGGCCACTTGCGTAGGCTACGGCGTCCAGTTAACGCAGAAGTATAAATCAGGCTTTAGGCTGTCTTTAAAAAAGGGTGAACCTTCGCAAGGCGGAAGGCCCCAACAGAGTACCTGGTAAGGCTGTGAAAACTTGTGCCAACCAACTGGAGGGAGTGTTCAAGGACATTTTCAACCTCTCACTGCTAAGGCGGAAGTTCCCACTTGCTTCAAAAAGGCAACAACTGTACCAGTGCCTAAGAAGAATAATGTGAGCTGCCGTAATGACTATCGCCCAGTAGCACTCACATCTACAGTGATGAAATGCTTTGAGAGACTGGTCATGACTAGACTGAACTCCTGCCTCAGGAAGGATCTGGAACCACCTTTGGAAAGGCAGCGTCCATTATTAAGGACCCCCAGCACCCAAAGCATGCCCTTTTCTCATTATTACCATCAGGCAGGAGGTACAAGAGGCACACACTCAGTGATTCAGGAACAGCTTCTTCCCCTCTGACATCCGATTCCTAAATGGACATTGAACCTGTGAACATTACCTCACTTTTTTTAATATATATAATTTCTGTTTTTGCACGATATACATATACTGTAATTGATTTACTCATTTATTTAGTTATTTTTCTTCTATATTATGCATTGCATTGAACTGCTGCTGCTAAGTTAACAAATTTCATGACAATAATAGACCTGATTCTGAATCTGGTTCATAACATAGAGGGGTATTGAGCTCCATGAAGAATTGAATAAAACAACAAATTAAGTTATAAACTCAAGAGATTCTGCCATTACTGGAAATCTTGAGCAATACACATAAAATGCTGGAGGAACTCAGGAAGTCGGGAGGGGAATGAACAGTCCATGTTTCAGGCTGAGACCTTTCATCAAGATATAGATTGAAATAGTTATATCAGGCTTGTATGAGTGAGTACTGACATCATTAAAAACTAAAGCTAATTTTACAAATGTTTGTTCCTCATTCATCGAGACCTTTCAGAGAATTTTTACGTTAAAAATTCTCTGTAGCCACATAATGGAGAATGTATCACATGACCATAAAATCATAACCTGGAACTTACTTACAATTATCTATAACAAATGGAAAATCACTGGATACACATCATTTTGCAATATGCGTATAAAATAGATGGTATGTTAAATGTAACCCTCTCACCAGGCTCGTATACAAACTTGGATTGTTAGCTAACTCAGCTAACAGCCACAGGACTCAGCAGTGAAGAGGCCACCTTCATAAACAATATACATCTAGGGTCAGTATGATTTGGGTTTCAACCAAACAGGAACGTTATGACATTCTGATTAAAGAAACCTTGATTTGAGCGAATGCTGTGCAAGTATTGCCCATACACAACTATCGATCGTACACCACATAAAATTATAAAAAAGCATATTTACCAATTTCATCTTTATCAAACAGTTAGTAGGGAAAAAAAGAAAAAAAGAAGAAGGCACATTACAGTTAAACCAGTCCAATGTGCACATGACCGCTGGAGCTCATACTGGATTATTTAGGAGTGTATCCCTTACATGCTTGACCCACGGTCTGTGTGAAAACAACTGCCACGTTTTCAAACTCCCCTTGAAGACCAGCTCAAACAATCTCCTTCTCTCTCTCTCTCTCTCTCTCTCTCTCTCTCTCTCTCTCTCTCTCTCTCTCTCGCTCTCTCTCTCTCTCTCTCGTATTGGCCCTTCCTACTTGGAGCCATTCATCTGCACAAAGCACTTCTTGCAACGGGGACTCTCCTTCCAACAGCTCCCACCAAAAGACCCAAAACCAGACAACTGTCCTTCAGAAAACTCTTCCCCACAGCTCTCTAGAACCTTCTCTCACATCTGATTGGCTGACTCACACTCCTAAGCTAGATATCATGGGATCCTTATCTTAGCTGAAGCCAAAACACACTTTCCAGCACGGCATAATGCTTTTACAGAAAACTGCTGATATAAACTACCTTACAGCATAGCCATGAAAATCTTGACCAGGGCACTACATAAACATTTATATATTGATGGAATGTTTCAATCAGAAAACAGTGGTTCCACCAGCAGAAGACCACCAACAATACACCTATGATTTTCTGATATACTCCATTAGTGGACACATCTCTTGCAACCAATACTTACCTGGACAATCAACCACACAGCACAGAGACTGCGCAATATTAAGATACACCCAGTAGCCAC